>NW_027397064.1:104745447-104825175 GCF_003265705.2 Callorhinus ursinus
AAAAGAAGAAGATAACAGGAGAGGAAGAAAAGGGGAGTATGTCAGAGGGGGAGACGAACCATTAGAGATGATGGACTCTGAAAAACGAACTCAGGGTTCTAGAGGGGAGGGGGGGAGGGGGATGGGTTATCCTGGTGATGGGTATTGAGGAGGGCACGTTCTGCATGGAGCACTGGGTGTTATGAACAAACAATGAATCATGGAACACTGCACCAAAAACTAATGATGTAATATATGGTGATTAACATAACAATAAAAAATTTAAAAAAAATAAAATGTGCTGTCACTTCTACTGGGAAGGCTACAGGATTGCTTGTCAGCCTAGGACACTTCTATTCAGCTTTTCACACCCACATCAAGTACCATCAGACTAATGCCTTCAGTAGGCTTGGGTATTCCTTTGGCCAAATGTACACTAGACTTTGTATGTTTCTTCATCATAGAACATATCATATTATACTATAAATGGTGACAAGTCTATTTCTTTGTTATTCTGTTGGAGAATAGAAATTGCTTTTTCTTCTTATGTCCCTGAAAATTAGTATAGGCTTATAGTTTTCAGTATAGCAATTGCAGAACAGAAATGCTATGTAGAACAACAGATGGTGTGACTAGCACACTTACTGATCAGATAGATGTTCACCCATCAGTACTCTTGCTGGATTTAAACCTTGGATGCAGCTAGAACCTGAGCCCTCTGGAGGCTCCTACTCTGGGCTAGAGTGTTCTCAATCAACAATTGATAAATGTAATTCTATGGAACAGGAGTAAGAAGAACAGTAGGAACTGACTGATTTTGAGCACCAATTATGTGTTTGCTTGGAAATTCATTATAACCTTCTGAAGCAGATCCGGTAACACACTGTTAGGTTTAGGAAAATGTACACCTAGTGTGGTAATCAGGCTAGGTTTATAAGACTCAGAAGCAGGAAGGCTAGGGTTTTAATGTAAGACTCTTTGGCTAAAACAACAACAAAACCTCTCTTTTTCACTGTATCCCTGAAGCCTACTCTCAAGGAAATTACCATTTGGTTGTGAAGTCAAGGCTTACTCCAATGGAGAAAGTGTAGACCACTCCAAACGTGATATGAGTCTACTTTCCAAAGCATGACCCCAACCAAGAGTAGGAAGATTAGGGAATGTGTGCCTCGAATCAGGTCTTGGGAGATGGATGTGGTGGGGCTTAGTTCATGTTTTCTTGCTTGCCTGGGGTAAAGAGGTTGGTAATTCTCACTTGGAGGCCCCCTCACCAGATGGCAATCTCAGTACTAAAGCCAAGGTCACTGAATAGTTTACACTACCTTATCTTTCAAGATTACTTTCAAGCTGTATGAATCAGCCAGCATTTTGTACTCCTTATCTAGTCTGTCCACAACATCCCAGCCTGCCGCACTAGTGAAGCTTTTCTTCCGTGTAAGATGATAGGAATGCCATGAATCAGGGGTTCTTGAACACTGTGAGCCTAAGGAGAGGCCAGTTTAGCCCCAATAGAACTGAGTCTAGAGTTGACCTTAGCCTGTCTGCAGGGTTTATTTTTTATTTTTTTAAGATTTTATTTATTTGACAGAGAGAGACACAGCGAGAGAAGGAACACAAGCAGGGGGAGTGGGGGAGGGAGAAGCAGGCTTCCCGCCGAGCAGGGAGCCCGATGCGGGGCTCGATCCCAGGACCCTGGGATCATGACCTGAGCCGAAGGCAGACGCTTAACAACTGAGCCACCCAGGCACCCCAAGTCTGCAGGGTTTATGAGTTCTTGTTTGGATTGGATTTTTGTTTTATTTTGTTTTTTGTTTTTATGTATAAAACAGTAAAACATCCTCATATCGTCACATCAAATATCACCTTAAAAGCTTCACCTCTTTATATTTTAACCTTAAGAAGGGGTAAAGTGATGTGATCAAATTGGAAGCCCCAAGCAAATGCAAAAACAATTATCATCTATGGGTGCTTTTCCAATTTTAAGTACTTCAACAATCAAAAAGCTTTCGTTGTTATAAGTAAAGCCAGAAAGTCGCAATTAGGTGGCTAGGTCTTTCTGGGGCCCTTGGGGAGCTCCCAGAGCTGTTTACAAAGATAACTGAGGGATACTAGAAAGTTTATAAATGTTTGCTGGAGACTCTGAAATTGAAATAAGTCTCTGAATACAACATTCGATTTTCTTTAAAGATTTTATTTATTTATTTGACAGAGAGAGACACAGTGAGAAAGGAAACACAAGCAGGGGGAGTGGGAGAGGGAGAAGCAGGCTTCCCTCAGAGCAGGGAGCCTGATGGGGGCTCGATCCCAGGACCCTGGGATCATGACCTGAGCCGAAGGCAGACACTTAACGACTGAGCTACCCAGGTGCCCCTCACATTTGATTTTTCATATTAAGTGTATCTGAATGAGATGCAAGACCATCTCTGTGAAGGGGAAACCTGCAGAGCACAGCCATGCCTGGGCTCAGTTATCAATTGCTGTACTGAAGTGTAGGTGAGCTCAGACAAAATCAGAGTGATCTTCTGAGACTTTGTTTATACCTCTATAAAATTGAAGCTCAATATTACTTCATGAGGTTAGCAATCCTGCATGTAATGTGTCTAAGGCTGTGACTGGCATATAGTAGGCATCATATAGTATCAAATGGTAACTATTATCATTATGTGACCCAGTGAACTGTCCCTTTGACATTTCCTTATGCTGGATACATTTGTACTTATTGAGTGGTAGCCTGGATTTATACTGAATCTTTGTGTAATTTGAAATGGATTTTTGGATTACAGACAGACACATTTAAGGCTTAAATCTTACCATTTTATTAAAAAAAAATCAACTTGTAAACACTTTTTTCCTCCAAAAGAAAATAATACTTCCTCCTATTTCTCTTTAATTGATTTCTGATTAATTCTTTCCAAATGAGATGTCCAGATGTATAGAGTCCTAGATAAGCTGTAGAATAATTGTCTTCAAATCCAAACATGCATAAAAATGTCCCTGTGCCATGTTTAGGCCTCTCTTTAGAAAGACTTACAATGGCCTCTTTCTTGCTTAGATTTTCCTTCTTACTCAGGGGGACTTTTGCAATGGTCTTCTCTCTTGCCTTCCCATCCTCAGTCTAACTTATTTTAGTCTGGCTTCCAGAGAGGTCTCTTAGAAGGGCACATCTGCTGAAAACATGTGTGGTCCTCATCAGTCCCCACAGGAGCTCTCCTAACTTGTTCATTTATATGTTTCTAAATTCACCAACAGTCATTTGTTGAACACCTACTAGGAACCGTCCTACCCCCTGAAAATACAGAGACATTCAAGGTCCAATTCCCCCCAGATTTATCATATAAATGGAGAATATAACTTAACCTACACCCTCACCTGCTTAAAATCTGAGAGCAGGGCAATATCTTATTCATTTTTGTATCCCCAGCACCTAACTTTACCTAATACAGGGCTGGTATGCCATATATATTTTGATAAATTTCCAGATAAATATCTTAAATTTACTGTGTACATGTACTCAATCTTTTGTTGTTTAATTTTTTTAAATGATTTATAAATGATAACAATTGGATAGCTCCCATTGTCTGAATTCCTACTGTGGGCAAGCACCATGGCAGCCAATTTCCATATATTACCTCATCTAATTCTCATAAAAATCTTGAAAGAAGAATCAAGAGATTAAGAAACTTACCAAAGTCTTTTAAATTATGGGTTGTGTTTGAACCCAGAGCTATCAGCTTCCGAAGATTTTCTAGAAAGGCATAAAGTGGTAAAATGATAAAATTATTAACCAAGAGTAGGTTCATATATTGAGTGAGCTGGTAATCACTCTTGATTTACAGGATACATGATGAACATTACTCCCTGAAAGAAGTGCAGTATCATGAAGGACAACAAAAGGGGAGCAAAAAATATATGGAGACAACATTCTGGGCAGAAATTGAAATTATTTTGTCTATGAGTATGTCAATGTCAATACTTACTGAAAAATTGGGCGCCTGGGTGGCTCAGTCAGTTAAGCGACTGCCTTCGGCTCAGGTCATGATCCTGGGGTCCCGGGATCGAGTCCCGCATCGGGCTCCCTGCTCGGCGGGGAGTCTGCTTCTCCCTCTGACCCTCCTCCCTCTCATGTGCTCTCTCTCTCTCATTCTCTCTCTCAAATAAATAAATAAAACCTTTAAAAAAAAAATACTTACTGAAAAATTGAATTTTCAGCAAATGGAACAGAATTATAAAAAAAGTCACAGTAGCTGCCACTGTTTAATAAGTGTGACTTTTAAAGTTTGTTCCCTCCCTTCCTCCCCCCTTCCTTCCTTCCTCCTTCCCTCCCTCTCTCTTTCTTTTTCTTCCTTCCTTCCTCTCTCTCCCTTTCTTTCTTTCTCTTTGTCTTTCTTTCTTTCTTTCTTTCTTTCTTTCTTTCTTTCCTTCCTTCCTTCCTTCCTTCCTTCCTTCCTTCCTTCCTTCCTTCCTTCTTTCTTTCTTTCTTTCTTTCTTTCTCTTTCTTTTTTTTTCTTTCTTTCTAGAACAAGGCTTCCCAAGTTTTAACTTGCAAAAGATTCACCTGGAGATCTTTTAAAAACAACAGTTTCTACAGGGCTCTGCCCAGAGATTCTGATTCAGGGTGGAGTCCATGAATTTGCAAGGCTGGTGAGCTCAGGGCGATGCCAGTTGCTGCTGGTTTAAGGAGCACGCTCAGAACCACTGCTTTAGAAGCTGTGTGTGCCCCCTGAGGTTCATGCCAGTAGCTGCCTATGGAATCCCATGGCTTAGCTTCCATGCACCTGATAAGCTAGACTTAATTCAGTTGTGGATTACTAGGAAGGTTTATATTAAGCATGTTTACACACTTATCATTTACATATAACATATTATTAAGGATAATGACTGTAAGTTTTATAGATTAATTTACTGGCTCACAGAGGGTCAGGATGACAACATAACAGGAGTATTAGACACAAGATTTTCTATTTAGCAACTGTTGTTCCATCTTATCTTCATTTTAATGAAATATGTTGGGGCTTCTAAGGAGAAAATGAAATATTGGTGTAGTCTCAGGTGGAGAGACTGCTGTATGAGGTTAGCAATCCTGCTAATCAGATGAACCAGAGTTCATCTGATGGGCATGTTGCTGTAGTCAGACACTGTGGGTCAAATGTAATAGACACAAGGGCTCTGATGCAGTGTGTTCTCGAGGTTTGAGGTAAATCACCTTTTGGGATCTTTCCTATGACCTAACACCCTACCCCTTGACTTTTTTTTTTCAGGTTTATTGAGGTCTATTTTTACATCATTAATTTCACCTGAAGTGTACAGTTTGGTGGTTTTCAGTATATTTACACAGTTGTACAACCATCATCCCTACCTAATTATAAAACATTTCAATGCCCCAAAAGAAACCACATACACATTAACAGTCATTTCCTATCCCCGATGCCCACCTCTCAAACACCTACCCTCGGCTGCCAGCAGCCACTAATACACTTTCTGTATATATAGACTTGCCTCGTGTGGACATTTTAGATATATGAAATCATACAGTATGAGACCTTTCGTGACTGGTAAATTTCACTTTAACATAATGGTTTGAAGGTTCAAGGTTCATCCATGTTGTAGCATGTGTCAATACCTAACTCTTTCCTGTTGCCTAGTATTTCACTCCATGGACATACTTTGTTTCCCCATTCATCACTTGATGGGCATTGGGCTGTTCCATTGTTTTGCTATTATGAATAATGCTCCTATGAACATTCATGCACAGGTTTTTGTGTGGACATGTGTTTTCATTTCTGTAGAGGATTAGAATTATTTGATCATATCTCCCCTTTTAAAGCTTTTTATTTTGAAATAATTCAGAGTAAATTGGAAAAAAAAAGGTACTAGAAGGTCCTACATACCCTTCACCTAGTTTTTTCCAATGTTATCATCTTGTATAATTGTGGTATAATACTGAAACCAGGAAAATGACATTGATACTATGCATAGTGTTAATTCAGATTGCTCCATTTGGCATGCACTTTGGCATGTGCATGTGTGTGTGTATATTTGTGTGTGTGTGTGTGTGTGTGTGTGTGTGTGTGTGTGTGTGGTTCTGTGCAATCCTATCACATTTATGGATTTGTTATGGTTATGCCACCATAACCAGGGTAAGAATACTTTCATCACAAAATTCCTTCATGATGTCCCTTTATAGCCATACACTTTCCCTCATTATCCCCATTCCTAACATTTAGCCACCACTACTCTGTTTATATCTCTACTAGCCTCCTTTCCAGTATTGTGATATTACAGAATCTATGCCCATTTTCAAACTGTACCATCTATGTATAGACTGTGACATCAAAAGATCTGTTTTCTAATTTAATTTCTTTTTTTTTTAAAGATTTTATTTATTTATTTGAGAGAGAGATAGAGAGCACGAGAGGGAAGAGGGTCAGAGGGAGAAGCAGACTCCCTGCCGAGCAGGGAGCCCGATGCGGGACTCGATCCCAGGACTCCAGGATCATGACCTGAGCCGAAGGCAGTCGCTTAACCAACTGAGCCACCCAGGCGCCCCTAATTTAATTTCTTGACACATTTTTTGAGGTACTGTCAGCAATCCTGTCAGTTTTAATATACTATTATTTTTTTTCTTTTCTTGTACTGAAACCAAGCAAGGCAAATTCCCACAGACCTACTGCACAAGGGGTTTGCTAAATATAATTAAATAAATGGTTCTTAAGTGCAAAATGCTTCACAAGTATTTACTTAATTACTAGAATTAATTTGATCTTATTTATGTCTGTAGGCCATGTATGTAGATCTGTAACTAAATATTCAATCATGTGGTAAATATTAAATTGCCAGGGACATAGAAACAAAGGAAGGAAATAGGACTGAACCATTTTTAAGACCTCAAAAAATATGTACCTGTCTTGTAAGCAAGTTTCTTGTCTATTTCTATAGTTTTACAAAAGGAATATAAATGATGGGGCAGAAAAACTACAGTTCTGACCTTGGTACTTGAAAAGGTGAGATGTAAATAAAACTATTTTGCTGTCCAAATACTATCATTATCTTTAATGAGAGTGGGCATCACAAGGACATTTCAAATTGTACCTTAGGCAATAAATTAGCTGCCAGAATTAGATTCAGGCTATATTCCTTAAATATGAAAACACTGATACAACTGCTCTGTCCAGCTACATTATACATCTGTTTATATTAATATAAAAGTCTCTTCTAAAGAGTCTTAATATGTCCACTGTTGTCCTTTTCATTGAAGAACACACATCTTTGTGTGTGCCCTTAATATTAGACCTTCAAATGTAGCACATTTAACTAGTTGCTGTTTTGAGTGGAGACAACTCTTGCTCCACTGATAGATAGAGCTTCTTTTGTTTTTCATTCATAGTCCTATCTTCTTCCCAACAGGAAATGTGGTGCTTCTCCTGTAGATGACATCCAATGGCAATTTAGAGCCTATATAAGACATATAATGTCTTTTTAAAAAATATTTTATTTATTTGTTTGAGAGAGAGAATGCCAGCAAGAGCAGGAGGGGAGGGGCAGAGGGAGAGGGAGAAGCAGACTCCCCACTGAGCAGGGAGCCTGATGCAGAACTCAATCCCAGGACCCTGAGATCATGACCTGAGCTGAAGGCAGACACTTAACTGACTGAGCCACCCAGGTGCCCATATCAAGTCTTTTTAAATGAGTGAAGATGATCATAAAATTTTTCTCTTTAGCCCTAATATTGGATTAAGCCCACACTTGGCTATGATTTTCTTTCAAAATAGGCTGTTGGGTTCTAACTGCTGATATTTTATGTAAAATATTGTTATTGATATTCATAAGTGAGTCTGTAGGTTTCTTTTTTGGGGTGATCTGTTAGGTTTGGGTATGACCTTTACACTATATAACACACTTGGAAAATTTCTTTTTTTTTTTTTTCCTGTGCTTTGGAGTAATATAAGTAGCATTAGGCTTATCTACTCCTTAAAAGATTCTCTTGAGAAATTATATGATTCTGCATTTTTTCCCTAGGGGAGCTCTTTAAAAACTTGTTTTCCTTTTTATTTTATAGGAATTGGTCTTTTAAATTTTTCTATCTGTATTAGGGTTAGTTTTGGTAAGCTGAAGACCCTGAATTACTTGATATCTAGAAACATGTCTTATTTAGTTTTCTGAGAGCGTAAAATGGAGTTACTGAAAAATGAGTAGGTTTTCAATAAATGTGTATGGCGTATTTGTTATGCCAGTGGCTGATCAGAGAAGCTTCTGGACTCATACCATCACCAGACCTTCAACTTTAGTGATGTGTGATCATAAGAGATCTAAAAATGCACATGGCCAGGAGTTAGAGAGGCTGAAGGAGGAGGTAGTCCATCTGGAGTAGTAGCCGGCTTGGCTTGGCTGCCCTATGTTAACAACGTAAGTCAGAAGATAAGTGACAACACGTGTGCTCTCCCAGAGTCCCTTATGCCCTGCACTACAATCATGAGATAGCTGTTCGCTGTGTCACTTCCACCTTCCAAATCTCATGTGAAATATCCCTCTCAATCACAGAATCTAAGATGACCAAGAGAAAATACTGAAAGGCACTGACATGTCTTTAGGGGTTTCCCACGAAATGGTCCAAACAGATAAACCTACAGGAAAGTATATGGAGTGCAAACCACAGACATTTTCTGAGATCAATTAGTATTTTAGAGACCACTGTTAAAATGAGGGACTATAGAAAATTACCTGACATCCCAGCACACACACACACAAACACACACACACATATGCACACACACACACTATTTGGAGAAACTGTGTACACAGAAAAAAATGTCAAAAACAAAACTATATTATAATTAATATTCTCAGGGATATTAGAGATATATTGCATCAGTGAATCAAACATTGCATGACATTGGGGCGCCTGAGTGGCTCAGTTGGGTAAGCATTTGCCTTCCGCTCACGTCATGATCCCAGATTACTGGGATCAAGCCCAGCATCTAGCTCCCAGCTCAGAGGGGAGCCTGCTTTTCCCTCTGCCCCTCCCCCCACTCTTATGCCCTCTTCTCTCTCTCTCTCTCAAATAAATAAAAAAATCTTTAAAAAATTGCATGCTATTAAAACATATTTAAAGGGGAAAAACACTCTGGAGAATTTTTAAAAATGCTACAACAAAATATCCCTAAACTGGAAAACCCAAATGAACTTCAGTTGACTTGAAAGACATTTGTTAATATTAAATAAATTGTGGCATATCCATATCATAGTAAACCACTAAGAAATTGAACTATTGATACATGAAATGCCTTGAATGTATTTCAAGAAAATTGTGCTGAGTGAGAAAGCCAGTTTTTTTTTTTTTTTTTTTTTCTTTTAGAGAGGGAGATAGAGGAGGAGGGAGTGGGGATTGTGGGGGCAGCAGAGCAAGAGAGAGAGAGAGAATCCTAAGCATGCTCCATGCACAGTGCAAACCTGATTCAGGGCTCGATCTCATGACTCTGAGATCATTACCTGAGCTGAAATCAAGAATTGGAGGCTTAACCAACTGAGCCACCAAAGCGCCCTGAGAAACCCATTTTTAAGAGGGAATGCCTGGCAGGACTCCTGGGTGGTTCTGTAGGTTGAGCATCTGACTCCTGATTTTGGCTCAGGTCAAGGTCTTGGGCTTAGGGGATAGAGCCCCCAGTGGGTCTTGCACTCATCAGGGACTCTGTTTCGGATTCTTCCCCTCTGGCCCCATCCCCTGCTTGTGCTCTCTGTCTCTGTCTCTCTCTAAAATAAATAAATCTTAAAAAAAAGGGGGGAATGACTGGCATGATGGCGGTATGACCAGGAAGACAGCTGTATACCAGACGGAAACTATACCCTTCATATTGCAGCAGGTCAGAAAGATCCAGAGGATAATTTTTCAAAGAAGTTGAAATCCACAGATTTCCTGAAATTCCCAGATATTAAAGTAAAATATTTATTATGAGAGACATTTTCAAACACACACACAAAATGATAGAATAGTACAGTTGTTTTTGTACCCTTCCCTCAGTTTCAACATTTATCCATATGCTGTAATTTTTGTTGTTACTATTCCCTTCATTTCTTTTTTTTTTTAAGATGGAGTAATGCATTTTCTTTTTTTAAATTTTAATTCCAGTATATTAGAAAAACAGTATTGTATTAGTTATTAGTTTCAGGTGTACAATATATTGGTTCAACAATTCAATACATTACTCGGTGCACAATAGTGTACTCTTAATAAGTGTACTTATCACAATAAGTGTACTCTTAATCCCCTTCATCTATTTCACCCATCCTTCCACCTGCCTCCCCTCTGGTAACCAGCAGTTTGTTCTCTATATCATTAAGAATTTATTTTTGGAGGGGTGCCTCGTGGCTCAGATGGTTGGGCATCTGCCTTTGGCTTGGGTTGTGGTTCCAGGGTCCTGGGATCTAGCCCCACTGCCAGCTCCTGGCTCAGGGAGCCTGCTTCTCCCTCTGCCTCTCCCCCTGCTCCTGCTCTCTCTCTCTGTATCTCTGCGTCTTGAATAAATAAATAAAATCTTAAAAAAAAGAATTTATTTTTGGAGTTGTCTCTTTTATCTTTGTTCATTTGTGGTTGTTTTTTCTTTTTCTTAAATTCCACATATGAGTGAAATCATATGGTATTTGTTTTCCTCTGACTGACTTATTTCACTTTTGGAATTATACTCTCTAGATCCATCCAGATTGTTGCAAGTGGTAAGATTTCATTCTTTTTTTATGGTGGAATAATTTGCACTGTGTATATATACTACATCTTCTTTATCCATTCATCTACTAATGGACAATTGGACCACTTCTATAATTTGGCTATTGTAAAGAATGCTGCAATAAACATAAGAGTGCATATATCTTTTCAAATTAGTATTTTCATATTCTTTGGGTAAATACCCAGTGGTGGAATTATTGGATCATATGGTAGTTTTATTTTTATTTTATTTTATTTATATTTATTTTATTTCTGAGGAAATTCCATACTGTTTTTCACAGTGGCTGCATCAGTTTGCATTCCCACCAACAATGCATGAGCGTTCCTTTTTCTCCATATTCTCACCAATATTTGTTGTTTTATGTATTTTTGATTTTAGCCATCCTGACGGTTGTGAGGTGATATCTCATTGTAGTTTTGATTTTCATTTCCCTGATAATTAGTGATGTTGAGCATCTTCATGTGTCTATTGGAAATCTCTATGTCTTCTTTGGTGAAATGCCTCTTTATGTCTTCTGACCATTCTTAATTGGATTATTTGGTTTTATTAGATATGTCATTTGTAAATACCTTCTCCCATTCAGTAGGTTGTCTTTTAGTTTTGTTGCTTATTTTCTTTGCTGTGCAAAGGCTTTTTATTTTGATGTGGCCCCAGTAATTTATTTTTGCTTTTGTTTCCTTTGCCTCAGGAGACATATCTAGAAAAATATTGTTATAGCCCATGTCAGAGAAATTATTGCCTATGTGCTCTTGCAGGATTTTTATGGTTTCAGGTCTCACATTTAGGTCTTTAATCCATTTTGAGTTTATTTTTGTGTATAGTGTAAGAAAGGAATCCAGTTTCATTATTTTGCAAGTAGCTGTCCAGATTTCTCAACACCATTTTTGGAGAGAATTTTCCCATTGCATATTCTTTTTTTAAAAAGATTTTATTTATTCATTTGAGACACAGAGATACAGAGAGAGAGAGAGGGAGAGAGAGCATGAGAGGGGGAGAGGCAGAAGGAGAGGGAGAAGCAGACTCCCTGCTGAGCCAGGAGCCCAACGTGGGGCTAGATCCCAGGACCCTGGGATCATGACCAGAGCCAAAGGCTGAACCATCTGAGCCACCCAGGTGCCCCTCCCATTGCATATCCTTTCTTCATTTGTCAAAGATTAATTAACTATATAATCATGGGTTTATTTATGAGCTATCTGTTCTATCCCATTGGTCTATGTGTCTCTTTTTGTGCTGGTACCATAGTTGTTTTGAGTACCACAACTTTGTAGTACATCTTGAAATCTGGGATTGTGATACTTATAGTTTTTTTTTTTTTCTAGATTGCTTTGGCTATTTCAGGGTTTCTTGTGGTTTCATACAAATTTTAAGATTGTTTATTCTAGTTCTGTGGAAAAATGCTGTTGGTATTTTGAAAGAGATTGCATTAAATCTGGTGATTGCCATGGGTAGTATGGACATTTTAACAATATTTGTTCTTCCAATCTGTAAGCATGGAATATCTTTGTATTTGTTCATGTAATCTTCAATTTCTTTCATCATTGTTTTATATTTTTCATAGTACAGGCCTTTCACCTACTTGGTTAAACTTATTCTTAGATATTTTATTATTTTTGGTGAAATTATAAATGGGTTTGCTTTTTAATTTCTCTTTCTGATGCCTCATTATTAGTATATAGGAATGCGACAGATTTCTGTGTATTGATTTTGTATCCTCTGACCTTACTAAATTTATTTATTAGTTCTAGTAGTTTTTAGATGAAATCTTTAAGGTTTTCTAAATACAGTATCCTGTCCTCTGCAAATAGTGAAATTTTACTTCTTCCTTAACAATTTAGATGTTTTTTATTTTTTTTTCTTGTCTGATTGCTGTGGCTATGTTGAAAAGTGATGAGTGTGGATATTCCTGTCTTGTTCCTGATCTTAGGAGAAAAGCTCTCAGGTTTCCCCATTGAGTATGATATGAGCTGTGGATTTTTTTTTACATATGGCTTTTAGTATGTTGTGGTATTTTCCCTCTAAACCTACTTTGTTAGGTTTTTTGTTGTTGTTGTTGTTGTTGTTTTTGTTTTTGTTTTTAAGACAAAGTGAGTATGTTTGTGCAGGCAGAGAGGGGCAGAGAAAAATGAAGAGAGAATCTCATTGCCAAGCCAGTCATGGGGCTCAATCTCAAAACCCTGAGATTATGACTTGACCTGAAATCAGGAGTTGTAGCCTCAACCAGTTAAGCCACCCAGGTACCCCAAAGAATTTTTTATTATGAATGGATATTGTACTTTGTCACATGCTTTTTCTACATCTATTGAAAATGTCATATGATTTTTATCCTTCCTCTTATTGATATGCTGTATCATGATAATTGATTTGCAATATTTTTTTAAAGATTTTATTTATTCATTTGAGATAGAGACAGAGGGAGCACAAGTAGGGTGAGGGGCAGAAGAAGAAGAAGAAGCATGCTCCCCACTGAGCTGAGAGCTGGACGCGGGGCTTGATCCCAGGACCTGGAGATCTAGACCTGAGCCAAAGGCAGATGCTTAACCATCTGAGCCAACCAGGCACCCTGATTGATTTGCAATATTGAATCACTCTTGCATCCCAGGAATAAATCATGATGAATGATTTTTTAATGTATTGTTGGATTCAGTTTGCTAATATTTTGCTGAGGAGTTTTGAATCTATGTTCATCAGTGATATTGGCCTATACTTCTATTTATTTTTTATTGATTGATTGATTGATTGATTTAGTCATGTCTTTATTGTTTTGGTATCAGGGCAATCGTGGCTTCATAGAATGCATTTCAAATCCTTCCTTCCTCTTCTGGTTTTGAAATAGTTTGAGAAGAGTAAGTATTAATAATTCTTTAAATGTTTGATCGAATTTACCTTTGAAGCCATCTGGTCCTGGACTTTTGTTGAGAGTTTTTTGATAACTGATTCAGTTTCATTGTTGGTCATCAGTCTGTTCAAATTTTCTTTCTCTTCCTCATTCAGTTTTGGGGGGTTATATATTACTAGGAATTTATTAATTTCTTCTAGATTGTCCAATTTGTTGGCATAGAATTTTTCATAATATTCTCTAATAATCCTTTATATTCCAGTGGTGTTCATTGTTATTTCTCCTCTTTCATTTCTGATTTTGCTTATTTGAGTCCTTTCTCTCTCTTTTTATAAGTCTGGCTAAAGGTTTATCAGTTGTGTGGATCTTTTCAAAGAACCAGTTCTTGGTTTCATTGATCTGTTCTACTATTTGTTTGTTTGTTTCTATTTTGCTTATCTCTGCTCTCATCTTTATTATTTCCTTCCTTCTAGTGCTTTGGGGTTTTGTTTGTTGTTTCTCTAGTTCCTTTAGGTTTAAGATTAGGTCATTTATTTGAGATTATCTTGCTTCTTGAGGCAGGCCTGTATTGCTATAAACCTCCCTCTTAGAACCACTTTTGCTCCATCCCAAAGATTTTGGACCATTGTGTTTTCATTTTCATTTGTCCTCATGTATTTCTTGATTTCCTCTTTGATTTCTTGGTTGACCCATTCATTGTTTAGTAGCACCTTATTTAAATTCCATATATTTGTTTTGTTTTGTTTTCAGATTTTTTCTTGTGTTTGGTTTCTAGTTTCATAGCATTCTGGTTGGAAAAGATGCATGGTATGACTTGTCATTTTGAATTTGTTGAAACTTGTTTTATGGCCTAATATGTGATCTATTCTGGTGAATATTCCATGTGCACTTGAGAAGAATGTGTATGAATATGCTTTATATGTTTTAAGATGAAATGTTCTACATATATCTGTTAGATCCATCTGGCCCAATGTGTCATTCAAAACCAGTCTTTTTGGGTGCCTGGGTGGCTCAGTTGGTTAAACAACTGCCTTTGGCTCAGATCATGATCCTGGAGTCCCAGGATTGAGTCCCGCATCCAGCTCCCTGCTCAGCAGTGAGTCTGCTTCTCCCTTTGACCCTCCCCGCTCTCATGCTCTCTCTCTCTCATTCTCTCTCTCAAATAAATAAATAAAATCTTAAAAAGAAACAGTGTTTCCTTGTTGATTTTCTGTTTAGAGGATCTATCCATTGATGTAAGTGGGGTGTTATAGTCACCTACTACTAACAATTCCTTCCTTTAACAGTTATTTTTGTATTTGGATGCTCCCATGCTGGGTGCGTAAGAATTTACAATTGTTCTATCTTCTCATTGTATCATTCCCTTTATGATCATATCGTGTCTTTGTCTCTTGTTACAGTCTGTTTTAAAGTCATTTTGTCTAATATGAGTATTGCTACCCCAGCTTTCTTTTCATTCATTTTGTGTGATAAATATTTTTCCATCCCTTTACTTCCAATCTGCATGGGTTTTTAGATCGGAAATGAGTCTTTTACAGGCAGCAAGTAGATGGGTCTCCCTTTTGTATTATGAGACATTTTAAAAACAAATTGTGTACTGATGATTTCATTACAACTACCCCAGGACGAATCTCTAACAAAGAAGACATTTTTGTCTTTTGCTACAAAACCATACTACCATTATCATACCCAACCAAAATTAAAAATAATTTCTTGATATCATCTGATACCAAA
Source organism: Callorhinus ursinus (assembly GCF_003265705.2). Lineage (NCBI taxonomy): Eukaryota > Metazoa > Chordata > Mammalia > Carnivora > Otariidae > Callorhinus > Callorhinus ursinus. The sequence continues at coordinate 104,760,715 of NW_027397064.1, forward strand.
TTTGATTTTACTTTATCTGCTTATCTTTTTTTTTTTTTTTATAAGTCCACACATAGTGTTTGGTATGTCTCTTGCATTCCTATCTCCTCTTTACTATTTATTTTTTTAAGAAACTGAGTCATATGTTCCCACATTCTGGATTTAGCTAATTGCATCCTTGGAGTGTGGGTGAGCATATTTCTTTGCCTCTTTCTGTAAATTAGTGTTTAAATCTCAGGGTTTGATTAGATCAGTTTCAAATTTTTGGCAAGTCCCTTGTAGTGTTGTGTATTTCTGATTATATTACATTAGAGACACCTTAATAATCACTTTAGAGGGGTGCCTGGGTGGCTCAGTTGGTTAAGCGACTGCCTTCAGCTCAGGTCATGATCCCAGGGTCCTGGGATCGAGCCCTGCATCAGGCTCCCTGCTCGGCGGGAAGCCTGCTTCTCCCTCTCCCACTCCCCCTGCTTGTGTTCCCTCTCTCTCTGTCTCTCTCTCTCTGTCAATTAAATAAAATCTTTAAAAAAAAGGTAGAATTTAGAATAAATTTCAAAAAAAATAATCACTTTAGAGAATGTTTAGATTGATCTGTGAGTTTGGGTATTGTTAACTTAATCCATCCAATAAAAAGTCCTCTATCAACTTATATTTTTATGGAATATTAAGTTACCATCAAATATATTCCATACAAGAAAGGAAGGGTATGATCTATAATTTTTTCAATTTTTAAAATAGGACTTTATTCTCTGAAATCCTCCAGAGGTGACCAATGGACTTACACAGATTAGATCAATGATAGGTAGATGATAGATAGATAGATGATAGATAGATAGATAGATAGATAGATAGATAGATAGATAGATAATAGATAAAAGAACAAGTAGGTTGTATATCTTCAAATATATAAATGTGGTCATTAGTGTCCTTTTGTACTCAAATTCTTCCATCAAGTTAGCTCCTGTGCCATTTTTGACATACTTGAATTTTGATAGCTTTCTTATTTTCAAGCAAAGGAAACATTCTAATATCATTTTATTCCAAACATAAACTCAGTAAAACCCTTCTTCATTTTAGTGGGAAAATGTGTTTAGAGACCACAATCTGTGCATTAGGGTGCTTCTAGTACTTTCAGTAGTCCAAATGTGAAAATACATCATTAAAACAATTAAATAATGAGTTCATATTGATACCACCAACTCAAATTAAAATTTCAGAATTATATATTTTTTACATTTTATATTTTTATTTTATGGTAAAATTTTAGCTTCTGTTGTCATTAACAACATAATTAGCTATTAATTTTTCTTGATACATATAATAGTTTAATGAATCAATACCAATATTATTTAACAAGAAAGCCATTTAATATATTTTAAGACTTTTGTTATTTTTTTTCTAATAGATATATCCTACTGTTTCCTACTAGTCAAATTACTGTTTTCAATATATTTAAATTTATGAGTTTATAATAAAAATAAAAATATTTTTATTTTTCACTTGTGGAGGATACTAGGGGACAATTTCAGTATTTTGAAACTGATAAATTAAAGAAGCATCTTGCTTTTTTCATACACAATCTTGTAGTTTATGGTAAACTAATAATTGATCAGGAATGTTTCATTTTTATAAAATATTCCCACTAATAAATCAAGAAAGAATGATAGAATTAGATCAGCAACTTAACAACTGGTATGTTTTGGGGCAAAGTCCTTATGTTTTATGAGTTTATTTGTAGTATTTGTAAGTGGGAATGCTCGTTACCAGGCTTTGCCCTTAGGTATCTCCCTGTAACTGAACCAAAATTTCAAGAGAAAGTATATTAGGAATGGTAGGCTAACTAAGGTAGTAATCAGTCCCCAAATATTAATGCCTTAGTAAAATAAAAGGGCTTTTTTATACTCCCATTACATGGCTATGTGATCCTGTTCCATGAAGTCAAACATGAAACAGTCCACCTCTATCACTCCATTTCCTTTTAGGCCCTTGCAATGCTCTATATGGATTTTGGTTAACTAAGTGATTTGCTTTGGTCAAAGTTGCATCAGCAAACATGCAATCAGAGGCCTCACAATCGCTCACCATCTTGTTGATCTTGGAGACTTTACCAATGGGAATTTGCTTGTGAGAGTATGAGAAACCACGCAGGGAGAACCAGTGCACCCCAACAAGCCCTACTGACCTAGCAGCTAAGTGCAGATGAATGGGCAGGCCTCACAAGACATTCTGAGCCTTACCAGAAACTGCCCAGATTAACCAAGACCTGTAGAATCTTGGAATGATTGTTGTTTTAAGTCAGTTTTGGAGTAGTTTGTTATTTGGCAATGGATAACTAATACACTGAGAATATAGTTGAAGCAAGATTAGCCAAATATAATAATATGATAAAATCAGGTTCATTTTATACTTTTCATTCTTTACATGAATTTCAAACATTCTATAATAAAAAGTTTAAAAGAAACTACTGAATGTCAGTATCATTTGAAACAATTTTTAGTTCATTTGTTTTAATTTCCTTTCAGTGTTTAGGAATTGCTCTTTTTTATTATATTTGATTTTTTAAATTATTTAAAATATTTCTTTCCAAAATTTAAAATATAAATATCCAGAAAGTTCTAGCTTTCATCTCTGTCCCCTCTCCCCCATTCTTTCTCTCTCTCTCCCCTTAGATATCCATTTATATTAGTTGTTACATGACTATTTGGGGAGGCGTTTTAGAGATTTGTTAGTGAATTATTTGTGACCAATACATAGACAACTAGGCAAACAGGAAAATAAGGCAGTTATTAATTTCAAGAAAAACTACATTTGTTTGAGAAAAGGAAAATTAATCACATTATGAGATTTGCTCTTTGTGAGTGGCATGTATGTTGTCACATCACTGTAAACGGTATCCATTAATCTAACTAAAATTACAATACAACTATATTGGAGATATGGGGGATAGAAAGTTCTTTGGATGTGGGGGGTAAAGAAAAAGCCAAATTCTTATCTTTATGTTAGTAAGTGAATAAAAAACCGTGTAAGTGAAAATAAACCAAGAAGTAGCAGTTTGGACATGCTATTCAGAAATACAAATAGTCAATACCAAAAGAATGAACTAAGAACTAAAAGTCATCTTCTTTGTAGAAGGGTGGTGGGAACTGTTGGTTTTTCATAAGGACCTTTGTTGATTATTTTGTGAGTATGTCTTTGAATCCTTACTAGTTGTATGAGGTAGGCTGTTTCTTATAGCCCCATGAAAAAAATTAATTCTTTGAGAGTTTATTACCTATCTATTGCTGTGTAATGACTTATAGCAAAACTTGGCATCTGGAAACAACAGATTATTACTTCATAGTTTACCTGGGTCCTTGAACAACTTAGATGAGTGGTTCTGGCTCAATCTCTCATGGAGCTACAATTAAGATGTCAACCAGAAATAGAGTCATTTTGGTGTTTGACTGTGGCAGTCTGCTTCAGGGCTCACTTACATGGCATGCCCAGAAGCCTCCAAGCTCACTCATGTGGACCTCCTCCAGGGTAGCCTCAGGACAGAGCAGTTGGCTTCTCTGACAGTGAATGATCCAGGAGCACCCAAGATGGAGGCCACAGCCTTTTTAAAATCTAGTCTTGGAAATGCTATCTATCACCTCTATTATAATCTGTTAGAGGCACATCCATCAGTCCAGCCTGCACTCAAAAGGAGAGCAATAATTCAGGAACAAAATTTGAATGCAAGGATGTGTATAAGATGAGGTATCTTAGGGGTTGCCTACAACAGGAGAAGTGGCTTCTCCCAGTTCCCATAAGTAAGTGTAAGCAGTAGCCTTGTGATGTAGAACCACCCAATTTGATTCCAGGGCTCATGTTCTTAACCACTATGTAACTCATATTTGTTGCCTGTGTGGTATTTACCCTGCATGTGAAAGCAGCACCTCCTTTCACACTGTTGCGATCTTGAAAGTATAGGGTGGTGGGAGGGATAATATACATACGAGCTGACTTTCATATGTGTGGCACGCACCCAGGTGTGTTAGGTTTGAGCAAACAGAAATAAGCTATATGTTATGCTCTGTATATATGATGCAAACTATGACTCCCCCATTTACCTCTGGTTCCAAAAGTGTGCATGACTGCAAGAGAGAATTATAGGAGTACAAGGATAACCTTGAATTCACTCTAATTTATAAAAAGTAAAACCCTCTCAAGCTTTAGAACTTTATTGGTAATGAATTATCTGAGGCACCCCTCACTCTTGATCATGACAAAGTGCAGCTTCATATTTCTGGGATGGCGCATTATTCACAGGGGCATGTTGGCTAAGGTGAGGACCTGGTGCTATATCTTTAAAGCTGTTGAGAGCCACTGAAGTGTTTTAAGCATGGGAGGATGACATAATAGGATATGTACCTGCTCCTCTGAGCTATAACATTTTGTCTAAAACATCAGATGACATTCTACATTCTCATGCATGAGACAGCAGATGCCTCCTTTACACGCCACTGAATTCATTCATGTTACTGTAATGAGATTTATAAATTTCTCATATCTGTGTATTGGTCAAAGTACCCTATCTCAAGCCACCCGTATCTGCCTCTCTCTCTGTGCACATAACCAAATTTGTGGCTACAGCCAGGCTGTGAGCTTTCTATGACACATACTGATTGCCTCATTCATGGTCTGTTGTCAGGTGGCAACCATGCTATTGACACATATTAGGAATTCAGTGAATGTTGTTAAGTCAAAATGGACTCAACTTGATTGGACGTCTGCTCTGTTTTAGGTACCATACTGAGCTCTGGATGTACAGAAATAAGATAATGTCATTTTATTTTATTAATAAAAAATTCATGACCATATATATTCATTCAGTTTTTCATTCATTAATCAAACATTTTTGAACTGCTCTGAATGTGGCATTGTGCCAGGTGCTGGAACACAGCATCACACAGCACAGGGCCGCCGCTCTTACAGCTTCTGTGACCACCGTTGGGGACAGAAGAGTATATGATGATCCTAGCTCAGTACACTGTGTGGGCACAGAATAGGGGCTCATACATCAGCACAGAGAAGGGCCACAATTGAGGGAAGGGGAGATTTTTTGGAGGAAGTAAACTCTGAGTGGTTCAGAAGAATAGATGTCAGGATGAATGGAGGTGCAACTCCATCAAGTATTGGGACACTGGATTGGTAAGACCTGGGTGGGGGGAGTGGGAAATCAAGGCTCTAGAAGGGGAAGGGATCAACAATTAAAGTAAATATTAGTAGGAGTTACTGATCCCTCTAAAGTGATATGCAAAACCAAGCAAACCTTCATCTCTGCTGTCTTTGTGTCTTTCCAGCCCTCTACGAGCAATCCTGCGAGGTGTACAGGCACCAAGGGAACACAGCTGGTTTCTTCTACATTGACTCTGATGGCAGTGGGCCACTGGGACCCCTCCAAGTATATTGCAACATCATAGGTAAGGATCAGAATCCCCACTCACTCTTAACCTAGCTATGTGATGGTACACAGCAAAAGGAAGACCACTGGAAAGGGATATGTGTAAATACAAACTTAAAGAACCAACTTCTGTGTACGGGGGATGTTATTTAAGTAAATAATAGAAATTAGCAGCTGGGTTATCTTCATTAGAGAGGAAGACTTAATGGTCTTGATCACATTCCGCTGAACCAAGAATTAACTCTGAAACATTTTCTTTAGAGCTTGGCCAGGACATTTTCTCTCTTAAAACTCAAAAGCAGAAAGAAAGGAAAAACAACTAAACAAACAAAAAACAAAACCAAAATCAATAGGAAACCCTGACTCAGGAAGTGGGAAAGTGTGATTCATGTCTGACCCTGGGCATGGTGTGAACCCCATATGCTTTCTGAGCTTCAGTTGTTCATCAGTGAAATGGGAAAAGTAATTCCTTCCTCCCAGAGTTGAAGATAAGACACAATCATGAGTATTGGAGGAATTGTCCAGGCTACTTATCCAGTAGATGCTTAATAAGAAAAGTGAGCTATTTGCATTTTCCTGGCCACTCCTTTCTAAGTGCAGAAAGTCATACTAAGAATTAATTATTGCACAGATTTAAATACAATATACAATCACTAAGTTATTCTGAAAAATAATTCCTCAAAACCAAAACCTGATGTAATAGTTCCTTAAAAATAGAGCAATGCAAGTGCCGTCTCCATTGTGAGTGTCATTAATTGACACATACACATTTTTGTGTGTTTGTTTCAAGCTCTGGCCTTTGGAAATGACAACAGAATCTTGTAATAAAGCAGAAAAGTAGGAGGGTATTAGGGATCATTGAGTACTCAGGCCTCAGGCTTCCCTGCAACAAGGCAAGCACATTCACCGAGCTCTTTCTGTAGCCACAGGCTGGCCTGGGCACTGAGGATATGCAGAAAAATAAGACACAACCACTCTCATTTGTGAGGCAATAATATCAGGAAAAATGCCATGTACTATCACAGGTAGAAATGCAAGCAAACCATTGCAAAACTGATGATTATGGGCACTTAGCGATTTGTTCATCTGGATACAAACAACCACACCACACTTCTTCTGCAGAAGATGTTAGTTACACAGAATTAGATGCATTTCATTGCATTTCCTTAATACTCCGTCACTCCAAACTGCATATATGCTGGCTGCTTCTCAACTTCCCTATAACACAATTAGAAATTGTGACACTGTTTTTTTTTTTCTATGTTATGGTAACCTATAGCGTTAACATATAGGTGAAGAACTAGTTTTCTCCGTGGATCTTGACTATTTTCAAAATGTAATTAACACATGGAGCTCCAGTGATTCTTGTTAAAAACTCAGACTTTCTAGCTTAAGAAATTGATTTCAGTAAATGCCCTTTTACTGAGTCCCCTAAGTGATTCCAATGCAAACTGTCCCTGGTTTACTCCTTACCAAAAAACAGAGGGAGTGATTTGGCTGCAGAATAAGGGCAAGGGGACCAATGCCTGCTGATGAGAGATCAGTTGTGATTGCTTGTCTCCTACCCACTTTGGGAGCTGAACTGAGAGTTTACAAATACCATTTCTTGCACTCCTCACAATAAAAACCTGAGATAGATATTTTTATCTCTATCTTACACAGAAAGAAAGAGAATATGAGAATTTCATGACTTGCTCAAGGTAATAAATACTGGGACTAATAGTCAAGACTCAGGAAGCAAACAAAAGCTTCTGGTGCAGTAATAATTTATATCACTCAAGCATTAACTGGATACTTTGTATTGCTTATGTTTTGCTTTAAACTGATTTTATTTTTGTTATAAAATAAGTCAATATTAATTATAGAAAATTTAACGAAAAAAGCAAGGTCTGAAGAAATTGTTAAAGTCACCTTTAAACCACAATCCACAGATTGCCATTGTTATTTTATTGTTAGGATTTCCTTGGGATTTCTTTTTTCTGTGAATGCATATGTGTGCTTCTTCTATGAATGTACATATTTTAAATATATATTTTAAAATCATGAATTTAATAGATAAGCATAGACTTGCCCTTATATCATTAAAATATACTTTGAGATTAAAATATATACATTAAATATGGCTTAAAATTGTTAAACTCTTCAAAATTATGTAAGCACTGACACGGAGGGATTATTGATTCATAGGTCTCATTTACATGGTGTACCCTGCCTCTTTGGAAAGACTTTTCTTGGGGCTAATGTATGATATTTTATCCAGGAATGGCTAAAGAGGAATGCTTACTTGTATTTAAAGGTTGCTATTTTGCTGATGTAATACTGAAGGAATCGGGACCTCGGAGTTGTCCTGGAGTTCCTAGGTTTGATTATGTGTGACTGGGCATTTCTTTTACATATGCTGTTTTGGTTATGTGCAGTTGCAAAACATAGGTTTTTCTTCTTTTTGTTTTTGTTTTCCTAAAAGAACTATAAAAATAAAAGCAAACCTCAGCACAGGATAAATTCTATAATTCTCATATTTAACTGACACACATTTTAATACATCAATATAATGATAATCAAACACATGTTTTTTCTATTTATAATTGTTAAATGTTCTTAAATATGAATGACTTGTGACACCAGTGAAAGTGTAACGAAGTGGCGCAGGGAAGAGAGGGAAGGAGGAGGGAGAGAGAGAATGGACAAACAGAACGGAAGGAACAGAACAGTGTGGGGTGGGGTGGGAGGGAGACTCGTTCTGTGTTTAACTCCCGTTTCTGAAAACACAAAGTTGCTGTTCTCTGCTCTTTTCAGCTACATTATTGGGGTAATCACACAGAGAGTGTAAATGGCACCAGAGGCAGGGGACCTGGGTTCTCTGTCTGCACCTTGCACCAGTCAGCTGAGTGTCCCTGGCTTAGTTGCACATAAATAAGATCTGGGATCCTAAAATAAGGATGTAGGGCCAGGTGGTCTCACAGACCTTCCTCATTTAGAATTCCCTGAGAGATCATTTGAGGTTCGACAGAACAAGGGACGTTTCTCCTAAGAAATCTACAGATACTTGCAAAGAGGGTGAAGGGCAGGTTTTACATTGGAAAACAGTAAACTCTAATCACAACTGCATCTGTCTTCACAATGTGCCCTAGGTGGACATTAGCTTCCCATTCCTATACTGCAGATGGCACCTTATCCCTCCCAGGAGATTTATGTCTGTGCATCTCACCTAGCAGAGGGTGATCTTGGGGAGATGAGCTTCCCAAATGCTCACAAAGCAATGGCCCCATTCTCTGGAAGGCAGCATGATCTCTGCATGGGGAGAGTATGCCAATTTATGGGAGAAACCTAAAGGGGGTGATTAGGCTTTTTTATAAAGTGGACTGAATCTGAACCTCTGCACATTTTGACAGTGTGCCTGTGTTCTAAGTCGGTTCACCACTGCACTAGTGGGGGAGAGAGGGAAGGCTCACTGTGGAGTGTTGAGTGAAATTATGGATGAAGAAGATAAAAAGTTTCTGTAGGAATACACAGTTGGCCTACTTCTAACATCTCTATATAAGATTTATAATTCTGTTCAGCTCAATATAAGTTTGCACATTTGAGGCACTGTGAAGACTGCTATGGATACAAAATAGTGTCTGCATCAGTTTCTCCAGGCTGCTATAACCAATTGAGTGGCTTAAAAGTACCTGGAAGTGTATACTTCACAGTTCTGGAGGCTGGAATTCTGTCCAAAATCAAGGTGCTGCAGGGCCACGCAACCTCTGCACCCTATAGGGGGGAATCCTCTCTTGCCTCTTCTGGCTTCTGCTGGCTTGCCTAAACTTTGGGCATTCCTAGGCCTTAGCAGCAGCACTTCAGTGACTCCATCCCCAGATTGTCACCCTGCTTCCATGTAGCCTTCTTCTCTCATGCATCTGTTTCATCTCTTCTTATAAGGATATCAGTCATATTGGATTAGAATCCACCCTAGTGGAGTATGATCTCATCTCAAGTTGATTACACTTGCAAGGAAACTATTGCCAACAAAAGTCATGCTCACAGGTGTCAAGGGTTAGTACTTCCATGTATTTTTTGGACAGAATTCAACCCATAATGGTATCATTTCAGTCTCCTTCATAGGTTAATCATGGAGAAGACACAAAAGCAATTATAATATGAGGGTCATGGCAGGGTATGTATAGTGTTCTGGGAGCCCACTGGAGGAACACCTAACCGAGCCTCCTGTACAGTGGAAGGGATTTTGGGTAGGCAGATAATGCATGTCTCTAAGATCTGGATGGGGAGTAGGAGCTATCCAGAAAAAGGCAAAGCAGAGCATTTCCAGGAAGAACAAATGAATGTCAGGAACAGCATTCCTGCGTCCCATAAACCTGCATATTTGTGAGGGCCACCGAACTCACCAAGATGAGTTGCAAGTTTAGAACATTGAGAAATTCATCAAACGGAATGAGTAGGAAAGGATCACATTTACCTGAGTAGGGGCAAGCAAAAGCTGTTGAAGATCCATAATATGAACTATAGTTTCCCAGCAAAGAAATCTACTAAGTCAATTCCAGGGAAAAGAAGGAATGTTTTATGATAGACAGTTGTTGAGCATGCAGACTAGTTGACTGTCCCTGAATGAAAGATGAACCGCTTTCTCAGCACTAGCCAGAAGATGCCATCCTCATATCATGCAAGGATTTTAGCAAGATTCTCTTATCTTCAGGACAGTGGAACACTCAAAGGGCTTGCTCAAATTAGGGACTGTTTACAAAGGTGTGAGCTTATGAAAGGAAATTATGGGAAGGGGAAGAGCAGAGCTAGTAACAGAGGGGTTTTTCCCACCATCAGGCGCATAAAGGTGAAAGGAGGGAGTATTGCCGGAGTGGGAAGGAGGGCAGCATGTGGAGAAGCTGTACCTTGAGAGAGCTATGATCTCCTGTGTGGGAATAGTTAACTAGGAGCTTGAAGAACGCTCCAACTCTCCTTGTTCTTTCCAGTCTCTTCCCTATGTCTCCACTGAGCAAACCCAGCTAGATTTCAGAAGGCAAGAACAATTGTTGATGTAATGTTTTTCATCAGCCTTCCTGGGCACAGAGAAGGCAGTAGACAGATGGAGAGTGCATTGGTGGGGGGCAAATGGAAAATATCGTTAGCCTGTGCAAAGAACGGTGCAAAGAAGACTGGGGAAACAAATGATTAGAATTCATCAAGGATCAACGATGGTAGTGAGGCAGGAGCTATCAGTGAAATCCACAAAGCATGCAAATATATGAAGCATGGATTTGTTCAATAGATTTTAACCTGAAGAAGAAAGGACTCCCTTTGCAGGTTAAATGGCAGTGAGATTAAGATGAATGCAAGAGGGGTGCTTTAGTGCCTTAGTTAGTTGAATATCCGACTCTTGATTTCAGCTCAGGTCATGATCTCAGAGTCATGGGATCGAGCTCCACAATGGGCTCCGAGCTCAGAGTGGGGTCTGCTTGATATTCTCTCTCTCCCTCTCCCTCTGCCCCTCCCCCCACTCTCTCTCTCTCTCTCTCTCAAATAAATAAATAAAATATTTTAAATAAAAGATGAATGTGAGAACCACAAATTGAATGAAAGACAAAGAGAGCTAACAAATTAAAAGTTGGTAAGTCACTCAGATGGTGGATAACTGAGGGATACTGTGACCACTAAGGGAAACTATGGCATACTAAAATATAATATAGTTTTGGTAAAAGGGACATCTGGGCTCCATGCTACTACCTGGTTGTAAAAATCTCCTGTCCTGGATGTGGATAATTTTAGCCAATGTTGAGAAGTTTGTAGGCATCCTTGGCTATGTCAATCCAATTGGGCAAGTAGGGAGGAGTGCATTTAAGATAACAAGAAATCCAGGAGGACTCAGAATTAGGTTGCTGGAAGAAAATTCATTTAAGGTGAGCTTGCAGAGTGGGTTAGATACCATAAGGAAGTAAGGGAGTTCCAGGCACTGGGATCAATATAAAGGAGAAGATAGGAATGGAGAAAGACCAGGACACAGAAAGTAGTTAGTAAAAACCTGAGAAATCTGTGCAGGAAGTTGGGGTTGAAAAGTAGAAGAATGAGTCTTCTCAGGTGTTTCCTGCTTCCCTCAGTGCACTGGTTAATTTTATGTTTCACCTTGGCTGGACCATCGTACCCAGATATTTGGTCAAAAATTATCATTAATATTTCAGGGAGGGTGTTTGTTTTAGATGAGATTAACATTTTAAATCAGTGAACTGTGAGTAAAGCAGAATACCCTCCAAAACGTGGATGGGCCTCATCTGATAAGTTCAAGGCCTTGGTAGAAAAGAGACTGACCTCTACCAAGCAAAAAGAAATTCTGTCAACAGATGGCCTTTACACTCCAACTGCAACTCTTTCTGGGTCTCCTGCTTTCTGGTTTACCCTAGAAACATTGGATTTACAAAGCCTTAATGATCCTGTGACCCAATTCCTTAAAATTGATCAATATATTGATTGAGAGAGAGATGATAGACGTAGATAGATATAGATATGGGTAGATAATTAGAGTCACATCCTGTTGGCTCTTTTTCTCTAGACAACTGGGAATAGTTTAGTGCTCCTACTCTGGCTCTCTTCTTATTTCGGTATTATTTCCACCATGACATCAATCATACTACATTGTAACCAGTAGTGTTTACTTGTGTGTTCCCATGGATCTTTGAACTCCTTGATGGAAAATGAGGGACAGAGTGTGATGAATCCTGAATCTGCTTTATGCATGCTCCAATGAGTTCAGTGTAAATGGAACTCTGAGAAATCCCAGCCAAATTAAAAATTAATTTCTACCTTTCCCCTTTTTTTCTTCCTAATCTTGCTAATTTATCTTAGATTAAGGTCCTGTCTCATTAAATCAATAACAGTTTGGAACTGTGGATACTGCCTCAATGTCTGATTTAACTGGATTTGAATCATTTCTACCACGTGCAATGTCTTCTACAAATCCAAGAGTGCAAGTACCCACATTTTCCCCATAGCCTCTGACTTCTCATGGATGGTCTTCCCCAAATCCCTTCTTTTCTTCAAACACAGGAATGACCAATGGGAATAGCACATGTTTTGGATTCACATTGGAATTCAGATTCTAGTGCTGGCACATTCCAGCTGTGTGACCTTGGACAAGTCGTTAAGCATTTCTGGATCTTGGTTTCCTTATCAGTGAAATAAAGATGTTAAAAATGGCTGCCTTTGAGATTAATGTGAGGATTAGAATGTATATGCAAACTTCCCAGCCGCAAAAAGCAAATGGTCATGAATTTGGGTAACCAAACACCCTGGTGTGATTATTAATCATGCCCTCATTCTCTCTCACTGCTGTCCTAGTATAGATGATATCTATATAATCATCTGAGCTGTAAAAGATAGCTGTCTCCTTTTGCCAGCAATAGAGTCTGTGCTCCTTCTGCAGGTGCCGTGAGATTTCTGAGGGTCTAGAAGCCTGGAGGGAGCATTTGTGAGGGGAAGCCTCTAGTATTTAGAAAGCAGAATTAGAAATGTGGGGCATTCTGACAACATTTTCCTTAGAACTTGACATTTAAGCTCATTTTACGCAGTTTCCATTTTGCCATTTTTAATGTTAACAGGGCATCTTGTCAACATGTTAAAAGATGTTTCCCAGCCATAGGCTGTTTTTCCTTTGTACAGTAGAATTGCATATTGATATGTAAAATTGTTTGTTTAGAACCACTAACAAAAACACATTTATTTTCTCTGTTGATGGATACAATGCCAATTTCTTGTATCTAGACCTGTACAGCAATCATCAGGCATTGCAAGGAGTTTATAAGGAATGTTTCATCAAATCTCTAAAGCAAAACTTGTTTTTCATTCTCAAACAGCTCATAATCCATTTGCAAACCACCTTGCAAGTCTCCATATCTTATCCCTCTAGTTATTATGATGCTCTGTTTCTCCTTTCTTTGGCAGCAGGCTCTGTTTTCATTAAAACTCATCAAAGCATGCATAATGGAGTAGGTAGAGAAGCTGCAATTGAAGTCTCTCTAATATTCCTGCACATAATTGTGCAGTGTGATTGCAGGTAATAGATTATCATCCAGACTATTGACAGAAAGAAACGTGTCCATTCAGTTAGGCCTAACAGCCTTGCTGTTAAAGTTAGAACAATGTCTGTGAGTTGACAGTTTGTGTATGGGCTGCACAAGGGTCTGTCGGTGTATAGGAAAAAAGAGTTACCCACGACATTGCATGGAACCAACTTATAGCACATTTATCTTTCCCTGAGTTTATTAGAATGTTGTTAATTTTTGGCAGCTGTATTTTACAACAAGGAGAAGTAGAATTCAGTTGTTGCTGTCTGGCACATCTATAATAAAGTTCTGCCCTTTTACTTCCTATTGGAATCCCCCGTTGGCTTCTAGCCCAAACATTGCACTTCACACACACATGCATGCACGCACACATGCAGACATACTTGGCACAAGAAGGAAGAATTAACATCCCTGCCAAAGTCTTCTACAAGAACAATTGAAACCTTGTCTTTCATCATAAGTTAGATGGCCATCATTTCAGAAGTACGTTTGCCAAAAAGTTGTCATTTGATTTATGGACTACATGCAGTTGTGTTGGATATCTACTGGGTACTGGGTTAGTTCAAGACGTATCACTGTGAAGTACCTGGAATTGTTTTTACTTTGCAAATATGTTAATGAGGCTAATAAGTTACAGAAACAGGATTCCAATTATAGCTATCAGAACCTAAAGCTGTTCCTTTGTCTGGTGTGTTCTGTGTCTTACCAGAGGATCCTAAGGCCCAGGAAGCACTCTTTCCTCTCTTACTTTAAATCAGTATGCATCACTTGTCTGCTTGGACCAGGCAATGATGAGGCACTGAGAATATAGAAATGATTAAGATATGGTCCCCCAAGTCCACAGAGTTTATAATCCCCTGTTCTTGTGGAAAAAAAAAAAAAAAGAAAACAACACCCAAGTCCTCAGCCTTCCCCACTCTGACTCATGTTTCATACAACAGCTAGAGGAATCTTTTGAAAACATGGGTCTAACTGTGCCTTCCCCCATGCCCTTCTTCTACCTATGCAAATTCCAAGCTCCATAATCATGGCTTACAATTTTGAAGGGCATGGTTGTGAGGGTAAGTGAGTTCATTTGCATTAATTAAAAGTCTTAGAACAATTCCTGGTGCTTATTACATCCTTCAAATTATTATAATTAATATCTATTATAATTATTGTCGTGGGACCATGGGCAAGGCCCTCAATCTTTGTATCTCAATTTCTCTCTGTGTATATGAAGGGTGATGATAACACCTTTTTGTGACTGGTATGTACACAATTAAATGAGCTAACATTTAAAGAATGTCAGAGAGTGACTGACACAGAGCAGGTAGTGTAGGAACCATAGGTGTTTCTCCTTCTCTTCTTTCCCCTTCCCTGGGAAACATGTCCACTGTGTCTCTGGGCAGCAGGATCAGCTCATCCTGGGGAGGAACCCGCAAGCTGTGTCCCCGTCCCTAGGTAGCACAAGCACCGTTTCCTGCTTGAGACTCACTCATGGGTGACATATGCGCTGTGGCTCACTAGCCATTTAATCATTTGGAGTAATACTGGTATTGTTGCTTATATTTCAGAGGGACAATTTGCTTTCTATAAATTGTTTTCCAGAGGACTGTTTTAGGCTGAAGAAGAATGGCAATTCAACAGCTTAGAGGAAGGAAACTTTTTTGAAGTATCTCTCTCCCTGTTTGATATCTTAGGCTATCAACCAAGGCTTGGTGACCTCATAGTGCTTCCAGAAGGCTGGTCTCTTATGCTAAGCTAGGGAGCAGATCTGCTTGTGTTGAATGCATGAGCATTAAAGTGGTCTCTCTGGGCTAGTGGCAGACGGCATAATCTCCTGCTAAATTGGGCCATTAAATAAAACTACTAAGTCATAAAGCTGTAGCATTACCCTGAAATTAAAGCATTGTCACCTTTGAATTGCCAAGAATTTTAACAGGCACTTAGAGAAATTCCTTTCACACACCCATTTAGCACGGCCAGTTGACTCCAATCACGTGGATGAGAACAGAAGGCTCAGGACAAAAGATGGGAGGTGACTGCAATGTGCTTTTCATTCATTTATTTGCTTATTCACTCATTCACACACACACACACACACACACACACACACACACACTTTACTAATGCACTCCCTGATTTCTTGAATTTCTTTATTCATTTCTCATTTATTTACTCATTAATTCTCTCATGTATTTACTTCTGCATTTATTTTTCATGTTTATTATTCATTCAATCTTTGAGTCAGTCAGTCACTCAGTTATTCAGTTGGTCATTCAGAAATTAAGCCATTCACATAAACTTTTGAGAACCAACTGAGTTAGGTGACAAGTTTACAAAATGAATGTCTGTCCTTGTCCTCAAGGAACTCACGGTTGGAAGAGAGAGGCAGATACTGTGAACAGATTATTTATACATGGTGCAGAAAATAAAATAGAAGCCATAGGTGGTTCAGAAATATTACAAGGAATCAAGGGACCCAAGGACACTGGGGATGGTGGTCAGAGAAGATGTCTTTGAAAAGCTGCCCTCTGAGCTGGGTTTTGTAGTAGAAACAGCAAACATTTAACTGAACATCTACTGATATGAGGCACCACACTAGGCACTTTACATTTAGAGTATCATTCAGTTTTCTTGGCAATCATGTGATGAAAGTAGCATTCTTTCCATTTTATAGAGCAGGACACTGAAATCTTGAGAGGCTGAATCACTTGTCCTGAGTCTTACAAGTTTATATATGTTGACCAGAAGTTGGAGCTAGGTCTGCGATTCCTATCCTTGGGTGCCTAAGACAGGTGACACAGGCAAAGAAAGACCCATGTGTCCAAACAGACCCTTCCTCTGGATTCCCCTGGCCTGTTCTGCCCTCACCCATCGGTCAATATCACAGTGGAAATTTCCCCAAGGAAGTGACCCTGATGGAATGAGGTCTCTATAATATCCACTTCACCTCCCTGATTATCACTTTCCTCACCTGTAAAATAGGGATCATCATACCCACCCTTCAAAGTTTTCCAAATATTAGATGAGAATTATATCAAACAAAGGTTCTTAATTTTTATTTCCCCAAAGAATGACCTGGGATAAATGTTTAAAATTATATTTTCTAGGATATCCCCAACAATTGTTATTCAGTAGATTTAGGACAGTGATCATAAATAGCATTTTTAATAAGCACCTAAAGATATCAGACTTTGGGAAATATCTCCATAAGGTGATTAGCATAGTGCTTAACCCTTAACAACTGCCTGTCCTTATCCATCTCCCACTTCCAAGAGGGGCCTGGTCAGTGACTAAAAGAACAGTTTTTCTTAAGACCTGAACACAGAGCCTATCCTGATGCCTTCCTGGTGGACTTTTCGCAGCACATTTTTATTGCAGAGAAACCCTGGCGAAACCCTCCCTTTAGTGCTGTGGAGATCAGGGCACAATCCGATCAACCAGTATTTATTGATACTGCCTTGTGCTCAGTGCTATGCAAGCTACTGTAAACCACTAACCTCTATGCCCAAGGTTCTCATATTTAACTTCTGGCTCTTAAAGCACTTTTATCTAAGTCATTCTATTTAAGGTCATGCAATTACCTTGTAGATTTGACAGACGTGGAATCCCAGGCACACTAACTTCTAAGAGACTCAATTTCCTCATCTGTATAATAGGGATGATCAGTTACTCTTACATCAGTGATGTTTAGATAAAATAAAATTAAATAAATAGTGTGCTTAATACACTCAATCCAATATGTGGCATTCTCAAAGAGCTTCTGAAATAGAAGCCATTATCAGCAAATGCCATCGTCATAGGAGGACCTAGATTCTGAAGGAATTCAGAGAGAGGAGTGAAAAACAAACTGAGGGTTCTAGAGGGGAGGGGGGTGGGAGGATGGGTTAGCTTGATGATGGGTATTAAAGAGGGCACATTCTGCATGGAGCATTGGGTGTTATATGCAAACTATGAATCATGGAACACTACATCAAAAACTAATGATGTAATGTATGGTGATTAACATAATTAAAAAATTCTTAAAAAAAAAAGAAAGGCTTTGTGGGAGACGTAGGACTTAGGTTTGACCTTGAAAGATAGTTGTCCCAAGGCTGGGCAGAGAGGGAAAAAGAGAGGGAAAAATTAATCCTGTTGAGCTCAGCAAGGTCATGGATGTGGAGATGCAATGAGCAGGTGTCAAAGGACCCTTGATATTGTTTGAGGGCTCCTGGCTCACCCATGTATTCTGATGCAGTGATACCATTGGGGTGGACAATTGTCTTGTCTGGAAGAGTGAAATAACATGTGGGAATAAACGTGCTTCCCAGAAATCTTGTTTGCTCTTGTTCACTTTTCCTCTGAACCCAGGATTCTAGGGAGAGATGATGAATCGAAGTCAGTCTAGACATTCCAAAAAAAAAAAAAAAGGAGGCAAGATGTGCTAGCAGCTTGTGATTCCATTCTCTGTGAAGTAGGGGAATCAGGGGAGCCATTCTCTAGGAGCTTTTTTCCTATTACTCAAGTCAAGGGAGCACCCATCAGTATGCAAGTGTTTGAGTATATGTATTTGCAAGGAGAAGTTGGTAAGAGATGTTGACTGGTTAGATTGTCCATTGAGACAATTTCCCCATGGATTTAACAGTGCCAGCTCAGTATTCTGTCCAGCCCTCAAGCCTTGTTCCTGGTTCTGTTCTGGAATATCATTCCCTCACCAACTTCTTTAGACCAAGCTCTCATCCCTTTCTCTTATGAAACTTCTTTGCCTTTCACAATTCTCATGGTCCCTCCTTCAATTCACGTAATAGACAACCATGTACCAAATGTAGCATGGTCATTAAGAGAATCCAAGCACTGGTGCTTCTTAGTTTTGTCAATTCAGGTGATGTTGTTGAGTTACTCAGCTTTCCCTGTTCCTTGGTTTCCTCTTCTGTAATGAATAATAGAACTTATTTTTAAGGTGGTTATGAGGCTTATATGAGATAACTGATGCAACCTATAAGAAAAAAAAATGCCTGGCATTACATACCTAATACATGATAGTTATTATTACTTATTTTTACCACCATAGCCCCTGAAACCTTGACTCTGGTTTCTGGGAATGAAGTAATGCAAATAACTAATAACTTTTATGAGTGCACAACACCTGATATACTGAAAGCACTCCTGAAAATTAATTCAATAGTATTAATAAATATGCACTTGAAAATGAATGTGCTACCATGTGTGAATGGTTGAATTTGTAACTAATTTTTGTTATTTGACAATTATTTGGCTAATTAGTCCTTAGCCATATGTGTGTTGGTATAGGGCACATGCACATGAATTTGTCGGAGCACAGTAGAATTGCTTCAAGCACTTACTACAGGAGAAGTACTGTGCAAAGCATTATCTTTTTCTCACTTAAGTTTTTATTCTAAAATATTCAAATTTACAGAAAAGTTGAAAGAATACTAACATGAGCACCCATAGACCTTTCACCTAGTTTCCCCAAACGTTAAAATTTTGCCACATTTGCACAATTGTACCACCCTCATCTCTGTCTTCCTCCCTCTCTCTCCCCCCTCCCCCACTTCCCTTCTTCCTGGTATAAAATGCTTATTTTCTTTTTCCTGAACTCTTTGAAAGTAAGTTGTAGACATATTGATAATTTAACCTAAAGACTTTCTGCTCATATCTTTAAGAACAAAGATATTATCGGGCGCCTGGGTGGCTCAGTTGGTTAAGCGACTGCCTTCGGCTCAGGTCGTGATCCGGGAGTCCCAGGATTGAGTCCCACATCGGGCTCCCTGCTGAGCAGGGAGTCTGCTTCTCCCTCTGACCCTCCTCCCTCTCATGCTCTCTCTCTATCATTCTCTCTCTCTCAATAAATAAATAAAAATCTTTAAAAAAAAGAACAAAGATATTATCCTACATAACCATGATACCAAAACCATGCATAAGAACATAAACATGAATTCAATCAGAACTCTCCAATATATAGTATGTCTTGTCCCTACATTGTCTTTTATAGCAGCATTTGTTTTTGTATATCTATTCAGGATTCAAGGAGTGTCCCCATGTTGGATTTGATGGTCATATCCTTTTAGCTTGTTTTAACTGGAAAACCCTTTCCCCCAACCCGTCTCTTTTGTATAGTTTTCATCATTAACTTTTTTGAGGAATACCAGTGAGTTGTTAAGCAAAATGTGCCATATTTTTTTGTTTTGGATTTTTTCTGATAATTTCTTTATTGTTGGAATACTTTGGTAGAAAACCTCAGGGGTGATGTTTGACCTCTTCAGTGTATGCCACCAGGAGGCACATTGGGGAGGTTCAGCCCCATCACTGGCTAAAACACTTTTGTCAGATCTCTGCACTGTAAAGGTGATTTATGATCAGTGGATTGTCTGTGGGGTTATATGCAGACACTGAGTGAATATTCAGTTCCCATTCATTTTCTCCTAGTCCAGAAATGACCCTGACCCATATGCTATTACACTGGAGTTTGTAAAATGTTGTTTTACTAATCCTATAATTCCTTCTGCATTTTCTGCTGTCATTTTGCATTCTTCTCTACAGAAGAGCATTTTTTTTTAGAAAAGCTTTTTATTCCTTGCCCTGCCTAACCTCTCTTGTGTTGCTCTAGACTCAGATTATTTCATTTTAAAATGTTACTATTATCATTATGTTTTTTGATGTTCAAATTGCCCCAAATATAGCTAGTCCTGGTCCCACTAGTTCTGCTCCTATGTCTTTCTTACCTGTCTCCATTAATCTTGGAGTACCTCCTTGTTTTCTAGGACCAGATATTACCTTGAACTTGCCTTGCTTAGACCCAGCTCCACTGTTTCCCAAAGAAGTAAAAGACACATTTTTGTAGCAAATGGTATTTGGAAATTAGGATCTAGGTGTTAAGTTTGCTTATTACTTCTAGTCCATTTCAGTGGACAGAACTTGAAAATGTGTGTGTGTGCAAGTGTGTGCACACTTGTGCTTAAGTTATGATTTCTTATGTTTATCTCTAATGCAAATAAAGCACTGTTAGATTTCCCTCATCATTCTCTCTTCCATATATATCTCTCTTCTCTCACGGTAAGAACTTGTCTCAACAATACCAATATATTTACTCATTTGTTCTACCTGACAAATACACAAAATAGTTTCAGAGTCACATCAGCCATACCACTACCAATAACAGAGTAAAGGGTAACATTTACTGAATTTTAATTTTAGTTCTTAGAATATATTCTACCAATGGTGTATGGCTAGACAGAATACTTCATTAAAAAGTTACTTGAATTAATATTTTCGTATTGGTAGGGCACCTGGGTGGCTCACATGGCTAAGCATCTGCCTTCGGCTCAGGTCATGATCCCAGGGTCCTGGGATCGAGACCCACATTGGGGCTCCCTGCTCAGCAGGAAGCCTGCTTCTCCCTCTCTCCTTCTCCCCCGGCTCATGCTCTCTCTCTCTCTGTATCTCTGTGTTTCAAATGAATAAATAAAATCTTTAAAAAAATATTTTCTTATTGGTGATTCTTTTATCTATTTAATATACAGTTAGGCTTTTTGTTTGTTGCTTAATATTCAATTTTAAGGGGTGCTTGGTTGGCTCAGTTGGCTAAACATCTGAGTCTTGGTTTTGACTCAGGTCATGATCCTGATATCAAGCCCTGCATCAGGCCAGCTCTGCACTCAGTGGGGAGTCTGCTTGGGATTCTCTCCTTCTGCCTCTCTCCCGACTCATGCAGGCTCTCTCTCTCATTGTCTAAAATAAATAAATATTTAGAAAATTATTCAATTTTAAGGTTTGTCTCTTTTTATCCTTTTCATTTAATTATATATTTAATTAATGACTGCAAAATATTTACATTATAAAAACTAAATATATGTATTTTATATATACTTCTATTTATATATTTACATAATATATACTTTTATATTTATATTATATATAAGGTGGCTGACCGAAGATGTCTTACTCTGTCTATTGCATTCACCCTCTTCTTACCCATATTCTCTAGGTCATCATTTATATCGGTTTATCATTCCTGTGTGTGTTTTAATTGCTTCTTTATTCTTGCACAAAATGTAGCATAGTCTTTTGTACCTTGATGCCTTGGTTTTGTCATTTAACAGTACTTCCTGGAACACATAAATCAATTTAGAAAGGTCTTGTGTGGTCTTTACTATGAGTGCGTAGTATTTCACTCTGCCAATTAACTATGCTTTATTCATTCAGGAACTTTCTGATGGCTATTTGAATTCCTTTTCTTTCTTTTAGATATATTTATTTATTTGAGAGAGAGAGAAAGAGAGAGTGAGCATGGGAGGGGAGGGGTAGAGGGAGAAGGAGAGGGAGAGAGAGAATTCCAATTAGACTCCCCACTGAGTGTGGAGCCTGATGCAGAGTTTGATCTCATGATGACAAGATCATGACCTCAGCCAAAACCAAGAATTGGATGCTCAACCGATTGAGCCATCCAGGCACCCCTGAAATTTTTCTTCAATATGGTCCTCTTGCAGTAGATATTCTGGGCTACAGAGCAGAATTTCAAGTACATATCTAAACATACTTTCCAATCCTATATCACTTTCCTGCTGATTTCAGGAGCTGTCACTAGAGTCAGTGAAATCCTGGCAGTCCGTTGGATGTTTAGTTCCATGGTAAGTAAATGTCCACTCTGGGTCAAGTGTTCAGCATACAAAGATTTACAAGATCGCCTTTTGCCTTGTAGAGCTTACAGTTTAGCAGGGAGATTTGAATAAAAAAATTGTTATTATGGTTCTTGAGCAAGACCAGAACACAATGCTGGTGGAGTTAGAAGAGGCTTTCCACTGGAGAAGACATTGGTGCTTTGGCAATATCATTCATACTGTGATGAGCTCCAGAGTAGAGATGTCTGCTGAAAGAAAGATGAATAATTTCATGCTCCTCTTTGAATTACTTTTTGTCAATCACCTATAGAACCAGAATATAAGATCCTTGAAATCTAGTACTAGACAGTCTGAGATTTACTAAAGTTTTCCTTTGTGACCTTGTAAAAGGAGATGTAAATGCTGCCCTTGGATAACCCTTCTCAGGATTATGGGAAGACCTTTGCAGTCAGCTCTTGTCCTTCCAGACTCCTGAATTCAATCTTGGCTACTTTAGCTCTTCTTAACAAAGGGATGGAAACTAATCATTCTGTACTTGTGTCCCAGATACTGGGCTATCTTGTCTCAATGTTTATCTCATTGAATCCACATGATGAAGTGTGAGGTAGAGATCACTTCTTGCTTGTATTTTGAGAAAGTAAGGTTCAGAGAGGTTGAAGAGCATGTTCAGCATCACTCAGTTAGTAAGTACTAGACATAGGAACTGGATTTAGATCTTTGTGAGGGCCAGCTTTTTCCTCACAATGCACCAAAACAGTACCTGCTACAAAGGTACTCCTACTAAAGACTTCATAAATACTTCTAACAGCAAACAAAGCCTGTCCACTGGCCCCATAGCCCTCTTCCCATCAGGTGATTTTGGTGTGGAGGCCCCTTTCTTCTCTCCCCTGTCCAGAAGGTGGGCACACCTGGTTTGTCCACACCTGCCCCTATGCCCCACACTGCCAGGCTCTCATCTTCCATGTGAACTTCTCTCCCGGAACCACCTGTGAAAGACTTGAGTTCAGGGTCCAGACATTCTGGACCTCACACCCTTGTACCCTTGTATCCTTCATTTTAACTTCCCAGTCCCTAAAATAATATTCTGCACAGTCCAGACATTTAATACATTTTCCTTGACTAAGCCAGTGAATAACAAATCAAGTATGACACAATGTGTGTGGAGTCTGGTCAACAGCGCTCCACCCCCCAAACATAAAACAGATTTCCCACATCTCTGTGATCATACCACCTATTTTAAAGCAAGACAAGAGAAAAATAATCCCCCAAAAAGGTACATAAAAAGTAAAGACTCCAGCAAAGTAGGAGAATAAATCACAGTCAAGTATGTTGTCTGGAAGTCATAAAGTGTGGCCTGCGTAGGCAGGTGGAGGAGCGGTAATGGGCAAGAGCCGGCCCCACTCCCCCATGCCCCCTGAGCTGTGGTGTCTGTGTTCCCGCTAATGCATGGTGAGCAGGGGCCCAAGCAGGGGCCATAAACCGGTAATGTGCTCCCCCCAGCAGCAAAAGGCCAGACACTGAAAGCAGCCGTGTCTGCAGTGGTTTTAGTATGGCATGGATGGATTCTTGCACAGGCAGCTGATGTATCCATCTGGGAGGGAAAAGAGCACATGAGGGAATTTGAAGCTTTTTAAAGAGTGGGAAATTGCTTTACACCAATTGCCCCTCTTCCTTTGGTAGTTTGAAGAGAACATAGAGTTGACCCCTTCAGCACAGTTTCCCATAACTATTTCTGATAATGAAATGATCCTTTCAGATGCTCCCCAAGTGGCTTCATCAGGAGGGGTGATAGCAGTGGACTTTGATTTTCTCTTTGGTACCCAAGCTCTGGGCTCAGCTCCCCCCTGTGTATTTTATTTCATTCTCACATCATCATTGCAAGTGGGTTATATCCAGCTTACAGATGAGAAGACTGAGGCTTGGGGAGGTGAAGTGTCTCTGCAAGTGTTCAGAAATCTGAGCTGGTAGTGTCGACCGAGCCTGCCAATCCCAGTGCCTTGCTTTTCTCCCTTGCATCTGCCTCCATTAACCAGAGAAGCCCTTCCCAAGCTGATATTTACTCAGCAGTCATTGCCCGTGATTTAAATGGAGAGATAAGGTACAAACATATGAAAAATTAAATAAATATCAATGCAAAATGACAAGAGATGTCACTAGGCTGTACATGTGTAGATGGCAAATGAGTAGTACAGGCAATAGTTTGAGGATTATTTAAGCTGTCTTTACCCTTGGCACAGAAAATTCACTTTGTCAACATAGATAACTGTACCAGAAGTGACCCCAGGGACCTTAATATAGACTTGCTTTATTACAGTAGGAGCATAAGTGAATTGGCACACTTTTCAAAGGACTATAAGCAACTCCCCACAGTGATTTAAGTTCAATTAAGCAGGGTATTGACAATCTGTAGACTTCCCTTCCTCCGAAGCATTGTGGTAGAAAAATTGCACATTTTTTTGGCCCTACAAAGAGACAGATATGTGTGTAGAATGAGGTCTTATTAATCAGGGTTATTTCTTGTTTCTCTCTCCTTTTTTAACTTTCCTTTTGTTTGTTCTTTCTTCTGAGTGGTGATTTCCATGGTAACAGATAGAACAGCTTACATCATCTATAATTACTGCTATTATTATTAATAATAATGATCATCATAATAATAGCAATCAGATAAAATGAGAGAAAAAAACATGAAAGAAAATTAAATTGTGGCTCTGTATGTAAACAGTTTACAGCTTCTGAAATGAGAGCAAGAGGAACCAGCAGGTCATGTAGAGACCCAGGATGAGGGTTCATAGAGGTCTTTCTGGGGTGAAGACTGGAAAAAATTTCACAACAGAGATGAAGATACAGAATGTTCTAGAGAATCCTATCATTACTACTCTGCTGGCACTTTGTGCAACCTCTTTTTCTTTTCTCTTGTTGTTGATACTATTGGTGATCATATTGAATGTGTGTGTGTGTGTGTGTGTTTGTGTGTGTGTGTGTGTGTGTGTGTGTATGTTGATCTTATAACTTGAAACTTCTTTTACATTTGGATTACTACACATGCATAGAGGAGCTGCTTTGGAAATGCTAGAAGAAAGAACCTGAAAGAAAACAAATGGTGGTGATTAACTAATCTCATCACTTGACAATGATTTCCTGAAGTCCTAAGAAGTGCTCGATGGCAGCCTATGCTCTAGTGGTCTGAAGATGAAAGACTTCTTTAGACCCATCCATTCTCAAGGAAAACATTGTGGTCCCTGCTGGGCAAGCTCCTGTAACATGCACTCCCAACCCTGACCCCCCACCAGACCCCTGCGCAACCCCACTTATTTATTTTTTTTTAATTTTATTTATTTATTTGAGTGAGAGAGAGAGCGCGCACATGAGTGGGGTGAGGAGCAGAGGGAAAAGCACGCTCTCCGCTGAGCAGGGAGCCCAAAGTGGGGCTTGATCCCAGGACTCCGGGATCATGACCTGAGGCAAAAGCAGATGCCCAATAGATTGAGCCAACCAGGCACCCCTAGCCTCACTTACTTTTAATCTTAAGAATACTTATAATAGCCTGAAACATTTGTCATTCTGGTGTACACAATCTTCACCAAAACAATGGCAAGATTTTAGAGAGTTAGGCAATGCATTTTCCTTCTGGACAGGTATCCCTGTGGATGGCACAGCACTAGCTGGGCACATATTTGAACATAAGAATGAATGATATACTTCATATTCTGGGAGATCTCGTAGCTTTAACGGGAAGATAGACTTCAAACCTAAATTCACAATGTAGTCTGAGAAATGCTTTGCTAGTCTCCATAAAATACATTGTTACGTCTGTGAAATGATGCTTTAGAATTTTATCACGTATGCTCCTTGATGCCCCATGGCCTGTAACTCCTTTATGTATAATAGTGGCAAATAACTGTTGAGGGCCTGGGCCATGAGCTCATTCACACTCATGCCAGTACATTGGGCATCCCTAAACAACATTGCCCTATTTCCTCAAAGTTCTAGTAATTGAAACAGTATAGTACTGCAATAAACAATAGACACATGAGGGGGAGGAGAAAGATGGCAGAAGAGTAGGAGACCTAAATTTCGTCTGGTCCCAGGAATTCAGCTAGATAGGGATCAAACCATTCTGAACACCTACGAAATCAACAGGAGCTTGAAGAAAAGAATAGCAACAACTTTCTGAACAGAAAAGCGACCGCTTTCTGGAAGGTAGGACATGCAGAGAAGTGAGTCCGAGGCGATATTTGGGAAGATAGATGGCGGGGGAAGGGGGCCTCCGTCAGCCGCTACTGTCAAGTGATAGAGCAGTGGAGCACAAAATCGGAAATTTTAAGAAGTCGACTCTGCTGAGGGACGTCGCTCCAGGGGCTAAGCGGGGGGTGGAACACTTGCTGGGACAGTGTGGCTTCAGGACCCTTGGGGTCACAGAAAGATGGGGGGTGCCTGAGTGCGGCAGAACTCCCAGGTATGGGAGCGGGGAAGCCGGCTGCAGAGATGGAACAAAGGCGTGCGCTCTCAGCTTGGGGTTGCCATAAACTGTGATCTGCAGCACAATCGGGCCACTGCTCTTCCAGGAGGGACCCAACAAGTGGCAGATTGGGGGAGACTCCCCTTCCTCCCCGGGGAGGAGCAGCGCGGGAGCGCACCGCATGGATCTACTGGGACTGGAGACTCCAAACGGGGTCCTCTGCCAGAGATAGAAACACCCGGCAACAGGCTGGGTGAGCACTGAGTGTGGCCGGAGACTGGGGAGAGGGGAGTGATTGACTGCTTTTCTCTGGGGACTCACTGAGGAATGGGGCCCCAAGTTCTCGGCTCCTCCGGGTGGAGATTGGGAGACTGTCATTTTCACTCTCATCCTCCAATGCTGTAGGGAAAGCTTGCAGGCAACAAAAGCTCCCAAGAGCAAACCCGAGCAGATTCCTTAGCTGGGACCTGGCAAGGGCAGGGCAATTCCGCCTCCAGCAAAGACATCTGAGAACCCCTGCGACAGGCCCCTCCCCCAGAAGATCAGCAAGAACTGCCAGCCAAGACCAAGTTTACCAATCAATGAGAACGGCAGAACTCCAGCACTAGGGGAATACTGCACATAGAATTTCTGGCTTTTTTCCCATGATTCTTGAGTCTTTCAAAGTTATTTTTTTTTAACATTCTCTTTTTTTTTTTTTGAATTTTTCTTTCTCCCTTTTTCATCCAACATCTTATCAATCATTTTTTTTTAAATATTTTTTATTTTTCATTTTTAGAGTCATATTCTATTGCTTCATTGTAGTTAACCTGATTTTTGGTATATATGTGTATATATATATATATATATATATATATATATATATATATATTGTTCTCTCTTTAAAATTTTGGGTTACAGTTTCTTCTACCAGACCAAAATATACACTAAATCTATAGTTTATGGCTTTATTCTAGTCTCCTGCCTGATCACATTCTCTCCCCACCCCCCCTTTTTTTATTAAATCCTCTTCTTTCTTTTTTCAACCAACTTCTTATCAATCCCTTTTATAAAATCTTTTATAATTTTCATCTTTACAGTCATATTCCATCCCTTCATCATATTTACCCTTATTTTATACATGTTTTTCTTTCTTTAAAATTTATTTCTTTAAAACTTTAAAATAAGTTTTTCTTTCTTTTAAATATATTTTTATACATATATAAAGTTTTCTTTCTTTAAAACTTTCATCTAACAGACAAAAATATGCCCAAAATCTAGTGTGTGGCACTGATCTATGCAGAGTCATGATCATATTTTGTTTTTTTTGTTTGTTTGTTTGTTTTTTTGTTATCTTTTTCTTGTTCCTTTTTTTTTTCTTTCTTTCCTTTTCTTTTCCCCCAGTTTCAGGTCTCTTCTGATTTATTTAGTGTATATTCTTCTGGGGTCGTTGTTAGCCTGTTAGCATTTTGTTCTCTCATTCATCTGTTCTCCTGTGGACAAAATGACAAGATGGAAAAAATCACCTCAAGAAAATGAACAGGAGGCAGTACCGACTGCCCAGGGACCTAACCAATATGGACATTAGTAAGATGTTGGAACTAGAGCTCAAAATGATTATTTTAAAGATACTAGCTGGGCTTGAAAAAAAGCATGGAAGACATTAAAGAAACCCTTTCTGGAGAAATAAAAGAACTAAAATCTAACCAAGTCGAAATCAAAAAGGCTATTAATTAAGGTGCAATAAAAATGGAGGCTCTAACTGTTAGGAAAAATGAGGCAGAAGAGAGAATTACTGATATAGAAGACCAAATGATGGAAAATAAAGAAGCTGAGAAAAAGAGAGATACACAACTACTGGATCACAAGGGCAGAATTCGAGAGATAAGTGATACCATAAGAATAAACAATATTAGAATAATTGGGATCCCAGATGAAGAAGAAAGAGAGAGAGGGGCAGAAGGTATATTGGAGCAAATTAGAGAACTTCCCTAATTTGGGGAAGGAAACAGGCATCAAAATCCAGGAGGCACAGAGAACCCCTCTCAAAATCAATAAAAATAAGTCTGCACCCCGACATCTAATAGTAAAACTTACAAGTCTCAGAGACAAAGAGAAAATCCTGAAAGCAGTTCAGGACAATAGATCTGTAACCTACAATGGTAGAAACATTAGATTGGCAACAGACCTATCCACAGAGACTTGGCAGTCCAGAAAGGACTGGCATGATATATTCAGAGCACTAAATGAGAAAAATATGCAGCCAAGAATACTATATCCAGCTAGGCTATCTTTGAAAATAGAAGGAGAGATAAAAAAAAAAAAAAACTTCCAGGACAAACAGAAAATGATGGAATTTGCAAACACAAAACCAGCCCTACAAGAAATATTGAAAGGGGTCCTCTAAGCAAAGAGAGAGCCTAAAAGTAACATGACCAGAAAGGAACAGAGACAATATACAGGAACAGTCATTTTACAAGCAATACAATGGCACTAAATTCATATCTTTCAATAGTTACCCTGAATGTAAATGGGCTAAATGCCCCAATCAAAAGACACAGGCTATCAGAATGGATAAAAAAAACAATACCCATCGATATGCTGTCTGCAAGAGGCTCGTTTTAGACCCAAAGAAACCCGCAGATTGAAAGTGAGGGGGTGGAAAACCATTTACCATGCTAATGGACACCAAAAGAAAGCTGGGGTGGCAATCCTTATATCAGACAAATTAGATTTTAAATCAAAGACTATAATAAGAGATGAGGAAGGACACTATACCCTACTTAAAGGGTCTATCCAACAAGAAGATCTAACAATTGTAAATATCTATGCCCCTAATATGGGAGTAGCCAATTATATAAACTAATTAATAACAAAAGCAAAGAAACACATTGACAACAATACAATAATAGTGGGGGACTTTAACACCTCCCTCACTGAAATGGACGGATCACCTAAGCAAAAGATCAACAAGGAAATAAAGACTTTAAATGACACACTGGGCCAAATGGACTTCACAGATATATTCAGAGCATTCCATCCCAAAGCAACAGAATACACATTCTTCTCTAGTGCCCATGGAACATTCTCCAGAATTGATCACATCCTAGGTCACAAATCAGGTCTCAACTGGTACCAAAAGATAGGAATCATTCCCTGCATATTGTCAGACCACAATGCTTTGAAACTAGAACCCAATCACAAGGAGAAGGTCAGAAAGAACTCAAATACATGGAGGCTAAAGAGCATCCTACTAAAGAATGAATGGGTTAACCAGGAAATTAAAGAAGAATTTAAAAAAAATCATGGAAACAAATGAAAATGAAAACACAACTGCTCAAAATCTTTGGCAAAGTTGGTTCAACATCCACAAATCAATCAATGTGATACAATACATTAATAAAAGAAAGAACAAAACCCATATGATCCTCTCAATAGATGCAGAAAAAGCATTTGACAAAGTACAGCATCCTTTCTTGATCAAAACTCTTCAGAGTATAGGGATAGAGTGTACATAAATCAATATCATAAAAGTCATCTATGAAAAACCCACAGTGAATATAATTCTCAATGGGGAAAAAGGGAGAGCTTTCCCCCTAAGGGCAGGAACACGGCAGGGATGTCCACTATCACCACTGTTATTCAACATAGTATTAAGAGTCCTAGCCACAGCAATCAGAAGAGAAAAAGAAATAAAAGGCATCCAAATTGGCAAAGAAGAAGTCAAACTCTCACTCTTTGCTGATGATATCATACTTTATGTGGAAAACCCAAAAGATTCCACCTCAAAACTGCTAGAATTCATACAGGAATTCAGCCAAGTGGCAGGATATAAAATCAATGCACAGAAATCAGTGGCATTCCTATACACCAACAACAAGAGAGAAGAAAGAGAAATTAAGGAGTTGATCCCATTTACAACTGCACCCAAAACTATAAGATACCTAGGAATAAATCTAACCAAAGAGGGAAAGAATCTGTACTCAGAAAACTATAAAATACTCATGAAAGAAATTGAGGAAGACACAAAGAAATGGAAAAGTGTTCCATTCTCATGGATTGGAAGAACAAATATTGTGAAGATGTCAATGCTACTTACAGCAATCTACACATTCAATGCAATCCCCATCAAAATAGCATCCACTTTTTTCAAAGAAATGGAACAAATAATCCTAAAATTTGTATGGAACCAAAAAAGACTCCGAATAGCCAGAGGAATGTTGAAAAAGAAAAGCAAAGCTGGTGGCATCACAATTCCAGGCTTGAAGCTCTATTACAAAGCTGTCATCATCAAGACAGTATGGTACTGGCACAAAAACAGACACATAGATCAATGGAACAGAATAGAGAGCCCAGAAGTGGACCCTCAACTCTATGGTCAACTCATCTTTGACAAAGCAGGGAAGAATGTCCAGTGGAAAAAAGACTTCAACAAATGGTGTAGGGAAAATTGGACAGCCACATGCAGAAGAATGAAACTGGACCATTTCCTTACACCACACACCACTCACAAAAATAGACTCAAAATGGTTGAAAGACCTAAATGTGAGACAGGAGTCCATCAAAATCCTGAAGAACACAGGCAGCAACCTCTTTGACCTCAGCTGCAGCAACTTCTTCCTAGAAACATAGCCAAAGGCAAGGGAAGCAAGCACACAAAAGAGCTATTGGGACTTCATCAGGATAAAAATCTTTTGCACAGCAAAAGAAACAGTCAACAAAACCAAAAGACAACTGACAAAATTGGAGAAGATGTTTGCAAATGTCATATCAGATAAAGGGCTCGTATCCAAAATCTATAAAGAACTTATTAAACTCAACACCCAAAGAACAAATGATCCAATCAAGAAATGGGCAGAAGACATTAACAGACATTTTTCCAAAGAAGAGATCCAAATGGCCAACAGACACCTGAAAAAGTGCTCAACATTGCTCAGCATCAGGGAAATCCAAATCAAAACCTCAATGAGATACCACTTCACACCAGTCAGAATGGCTAAAATTAACAAGTCAGGAAACGACAGATGTTGGCGGGGATGAGGAGAAAGGGGAACCCTCCTACACTGCTGGTGGGAATGCAAGCTGGTGCAGCCACTCTGGAAAACAGTGTGGGGGTTCCTCAAAAAGTTGAAAATAGAGCTACCATATGATCCAGCAATTGCACTACTGGGTATTTACCCCTACCTTACAAATGTAAGGATCTGAAGGGGTACATGCACCCCAATGTTTATAGCAGCAATGTGCACAATAGCCAAACTGTGGAAAGGGCCAAGATGTCCATCAACTACTGAATGGATAAAGAAGATGTTTGTATATATATACACAACAGAATATTATGTAGCCATCAAAAAGAATAAAATCTTGCCATTTGCAACGATGTGGATGGAACTGGAGGGTATTATGCTGAGCAAAATAAGTCAATCAGAGAAAGACATGTATCATATGACCTCACTGATATGAGGAATTCTTAATCTCAGGAAACAAACTGAGGGTTGCTGGAGTGGCAGGGAGTGTGAGGGATGGGGTGGCTGGGTGACAGACACTGGGGAGGGTATGTGCTATGGTGAGCTCTGTGTATTGTGTTAGACTGTTGAATCATAGACCTGTACCTCTGAAACAAATAATACATTATATGTTAAAAAGAAGAAGAAGATAGCAGGAAGGGAAAAATGAAGGGGGGCAAAATGGATGGAGAGACGTACCATAAGAGAATATGGACTCTGAGAAACAAACTGAAGGTTCCAGAGGGGAGGGGTTGGGGGGAATGGGTTAGCCTGGTGATGGGTATTAAAAAGGGCATGTATAGGGGTGCCTGGGTGGCTTGGTCGTTAAGCATCTGCCTTCGGCTCAGGTCATGATTCCAGGGTCCTCAGATCAAGCCCCACATCAGGCTCCCTGCTCAGTGGGAGGCCTGCTTCTCCCTCTCCCACTCCCCCTGCTTGTGTTCCCTCTCTCACTGTCTCTCTCTCTGTCAAATAAATAATAAAATAAAATAAAATAATAAAATAAAATAAAATAAAATAAAATAAAATAAAATAAAATAAAATAAAAAGGGCATGTACTGCATGGAGCCCTGGGTGTTATACGCCAACAATGAATCATGGAACACTACATCAAAAACTAATGATTTAATGTATGGTGATTACCATAACATAATAATAAAATAAATAGGCACATAGACCAATAGAACAGAATGGGGAGCCCAGAATTACATCCCACAGATGTATTCAATTAGTATTTGACAAGTGAGCTAGGAATACTCAATGGGGAAAGGATTGTCTCTTCAACAAATGGTGCTGGAGAAATTGGACAGCCGCATGCAAAAAAAAAAAAAATGAAATTGGTTCCCTATTTGTATCACTCACAAAAAATAACTCTAAATAAATTAAAAACTTAAGCATAAGACATGATACCATAAAAATCCTAAAAACACAGGGAAGTTACTCCTTGACATTGGTCTTGGCAATCATTTTTTGACTACGACACCCAAAGTTCAAACAAGAGTAAAAATTGACAAGTGGGACTATATCAAACTAAAAACATTTCTACACAGCAATGGAAGCCATCAACAAAATAATGGAATCTATGAAATGGAAGAAAATATTTGCAAACTATATATTAGATAAAAAAGCAAATATATAATTACTGTTACTTTAAATTAACAAGATCTTTAGTGAACTGAATAAATTCCTGCTGCCCCTTCAAAAGTCTCCAAATGCAGTTTTCCCTTAAGCAGAGAATTTGTCTTGGATAATTTAATACATGTATTCCTTTGAACAAGTTAGAAAGATGGGGCTATACTTCTCATCATGGGAGTGAATGACAGGATACATTAAGAAATAATAGAAAATAACCCAAGTAGCAAAAAATAGTATCAGAAGTAGTGTTTTTCCAGATTTCTGGGATCATAAGGACTAAGCAACACATTCCATTGACAAAATTTCAGGAAATGAAAAGGACACATATAAGTATAGAGACACATGAAACTATTCCAAAGTGAAAAGATAATTGAACAAGATGGTAACAAGTAATTTTACACAACAGCAGCTATATTACAAGAAATTGCAGTCCAGCCCACTTGTTAACTTAATTTTCTGGATGAGCTCCCCACCCTCAATTCCCTAAGAAAAAAAGTCCAGGTCCTCAGCCTCATGTTATAGAAAACTCTCAATGTATAGATTCTTTACTTTTTTGCTGTCGGACAGCCTATTATATGTCCATGTGAAACATGATGCTGAATCACTATATTATCATGGATAAAATGGTTGATATTAATATCCCATTTTCCAAAGTGGAAATTTCAGAGGTTAATGACTTGCCCAAAGCCTCACTGCTGACATGTAGCAGAACAGTTTCCAATCAGACAGGCAGGTTTCTAAAGCCAGGCTGTCTCATGGCACCTTGAAGCCCTAGACATTCAGTTAACAATGGACCTTCTCACACAAACCCCCTCACTTAATTTTTACAACCATCCTATAGAGTTGGTATCATTTCTGCTTTC
Organism: Callorhinus ursinus; assembly: GCF_003265705.2. NCBI lineage: Eukaryota > Metazoa > Chordata > Mammalia > Carnivora > Otariidae > Callorhinus > Callorhinus ursinus. Next base: position 104,794,709 of record NW_027397064.1, read on the forward strand.
CAGATACTACTGATGAGGAAACTGAACTTTAGAGAAGTAATGATTTGACCAAGGCTACTTAACCAGTAAGTGTCGGGGTGACACACAAATCCAGATCTTCTAACTGCAGAGCCCAATCTGTGTCCATAAATATCCACACACCCATTGGCTTAATTAACCATCTTTAACATTTAGCTTCATGGGTTCAATTTCAGTTAAAAACAGGTGTACATTCATGAATGGATTCCCACCAACATCCACCTAAAAGACTGTTCAAAATGAATATTGTTTGAAAATCCTTAGAGCTAAACTTCACATACACATTCCCTAGCTAAAACCACATGTCCCCATCTTAGACCAGACATCAGGAGCATCAGGCCCCAGGGCCAACTTCCCTGAGTGGCATTGACCCCTAGCCTTTAGTGTTTTGTCAGAGTGTAGGACTTAATCTGCACCTGCTACCAATGAAAATGAGAGGGGAGAAAATAAAACAGAAAGCAAGAAGAAATAGTATCCAAATACCTCCTTCTTTTCAGTCTTTCTTTTGCTATATCCCAGGAGGAAAAAATAATCAGAGGACAAAGGGCATGTTTGAAAGGAAATCCAGCTAAGAGACTCTAGGTTTCATGTAATCATCTCTCCTCTTGTTGCTCATACTGGGTTTGCAGGGCTTGTGATAACTTTGTGAATCATGGGGAGCACTTCAGAGCTCTTAATTATTCCTTCATATCTTCTGCATATGTGCATATATCAAAAAGTGCCAATAGTTGAGTTGTTAGAACTTCCATTCACCCTCAGTTTCCAGAAGGCAGTGCTGGCAACATTAGTGGCTTTAAGATGAAAGGTTGTCTCTCCTACACATTTTCCTTTTCCATCTTGCTAAAGATAGACTCTGATTCTGGCAAAATGAGTCAGTGAGTAAAAGAATAAGCAAATCAATGAATGAATGTATGAATAATCAGATGAATGGATATATGGATATAAGAATCTGTGTGTATTTGGAAGGAAATCTAAATTTGTTAATGATACTATTTTGACCACTTCTGGCATCAGATTGGACACAGTGAGCCTGGGGACAAATTTATTTTCTCTCTCTAAGCCTTCATATATCTATAGCTCCATGTATCTGTGTTTATGTCTCTCTCTCTCTCTCTCTCCCTCTCTCTCTCTCTCTCTCTCTCTCTCTCTATATATATATATATATATATATATATATATATATATGTACACATACATATATATTTATCTATCTATATTGACATCTACCATGGTGGATTGTTATGTGTCCAGAGATAAGGTATAAAAATGACCTCACATGAAACAATAACACAGCATCTATACATTAGACTGGGTGGTTCTTTTCTTCTACATACCATGGATATTTCAAAACTGTCAGTCTTTATTTCTCTTTCTATCTATTGTGTTATTAAATAATTACTTTTCTTTGGTAATTTATCAGAGTTTGTCTATATCAGTACCGACATTTTTGGAGTTACGGGTTAGCTATTTGTATAATATTATTATTTTTACCAATTATAATTAATGTCTTATTATTACTTTCAAAGTCAGAACCTAATAACCTTCATTTTGATTTGTTTTTCAAACTTTATAGAAAATGTAATTCTGCCTCCATTAAACATTAGAGACATGGTTAATCACTGGGCTGGTTTTAGGAAATAGGCTGAAGATGAATCAGAATGCTTGAAAAGAGTTTACTATTTTTGTTGCAAGAAATACTTCCTTTTCTGGATTTGGAAAATTCTTTAGAGATAATGGAAACCAAACTTTCTTCCTCTCCCCTCTCCTAATATAGTGAAACATAAGTGCAAGCAGTAAAGTTACTTTTCCAAAGTCACATATAGAGTTAGGGTAGAGAAAGTATTAAAACTGGGGAACTCAGTTGCCTGTGCTTTTCCTTTTTAGCTAAATATGCTGACAGCTGTGATCCTGCTTCTAAGTAGTACTAATTAATAATAGTTACTTTTAGTGTGGGCACTCATCACTATTGTCTAATAGATATGTTTTGGGTCATTTCTATACTTCCTAGACCTTGGTTTCCTCCTTTATAAAAACTAGGAGGGTGAAGTAGGAGGGAAACCACATGATAGCTATGTTTAGTTATTTTTCAGCTCTGAGAATCTATGAAGAGTAATGATGCTAATATGTGGGCAAGAGTCTCGAATGACAAAAGCTTTTTGAGTCTTCCTATTTCCTTCTATGCTTTATTTGTGAGCATGTTCAGAATGAAATTCTATGTCCAATTGCAGTAAATGTTTTAGTCTAGGTTATTAGTACAGAATGTCTGATAGATCTCAGATAGTGCCTTGCAACTTCATATGTTTGGCTGCTAGTCCATAGAAACAGCCCTACTGCTGGGATTGCTGTATTTTTCTTTTTTTTTTTTTTTTCTTTTTTCTGATAATAAAACTGAGCCCTAGAAAATTTCTCTCCTCTCTCCTCACCTTCCATTCTTACCTGTGGTAGGTAAAAGGTGTCCTCCAAACCTAATGTGAAGGCCCTCATCTCTGCATGTTATTTTATTGTAAACCTCTTAAAATAATTTTTTGGCAAATAGAGGAAGCATAGAGAATTTAAAAAAAAAGGAACTTCGGTTAAGTGCCTTGTGTATATGGTGTGGATCATACAATCTTATCTTTGTTAATTAGGTATATTTTACGGGTACTTTCTATATGGAGATCTGTGTAGAGCAAACATTCAATGTGACACTTGTGTTTCTGACACAGTTATCTACGCTAGTATTTGTCTTGTGGGGGAGTGTGTTCTTAGTAGCTAGAAGCCTGGGCTTTGCAGTCAGACACCCTGTGTTCCTATTCTTGCTTGGTCACTTGTGCATGGATAAGCTGCTCAGTCCTGCTCATTCACTTTTCCTTCATTTCTTTTTAATTTTAATTTTATTTTATTATGTTATGTTAGTCACCATACATTACATCATTAGTTTTTGATATAGTGTTCCATGATTCATTGTTTGCATATAATACCAGTGCTCCATGCGATATATGCCCTCCTTAATACCACCAGGCTAACCCATCACACCAACCGCTCCCCTCTAAAACCCTCAGTTTGTTTCTCAGAGTCCATAGTCTCTCATGGTTCATCTCCCACTCTGATTCCCCCCGTTCATTTCTAACTTCCTTCCAATTTAGGCAATGCCAGTTTAAAATGAGATGATGGACATTAAATGCTTAGCATAAAGGCTCCACAAATTTAGTTCCTATGATTATTAACCCCCATACTAACTCTGGGTGAAACTCTGTGAGAAAGAGAAATTTTCTGGTCATTTTCATTTGCATGAGTGGAGCACTCAGGTGGATTGATTGCCCCACGTTGAGTAAAGCATCACATTGCTTGGGTGATCCTCTTCCCCACCCCTCCACCCCCAGCTTTATTGAGTTATATAAGTATGATCCTCTTTTGACCATCCTTCTAATGTCTCCTTCCTTGGGTTATGTTTTCTGGACAGAGGACAAGATTTGGACATCAGTTCAGCACAATAACACAGAGCTGACCCGTGTGCAGGGTGCGGACCCCAAAAAGCCCTATACCATGGCCTTGGATTATGGTGGCAGCATGGAGCAACTGGAAGCCATGATTGATGGCTCAGAGCACTGTGAGCAGGAGGTAGCCTACCATTGCAGAAGGTCCCGCCTGCTCAACACGCCAGGTAAGTCTCGCCCCCACTCCTCGGCATGAGTCGCACAGGGTAACCACAGATAGGCCTGGAAAACATGGAATGTCAAGGAGAGGGGTGTTTTCCCACAAGGGAGCTGCAGTGATGGTTGTTCACTGTGCAGTGGAAAGAAATGAAGTCAGGAGAGTACTGGGGATGTACTCATCCTGGCTCTGATTCCCAGATGTGACCTGAGGGAAGCCTCTCATGGTAGCCTCTCAAGGTTCCATCCTCATCTTCAAAAAGAAAATTGTGACAATACACATCCTTCAATAGTTGAGAGAATGAGAAGTTTTAGGAGATTAATAGCACTAGGAGAGAGCATTGAACTAGACATAGACGATGTAGAGGTGGGAAGGGATGTTTCTGGGAAAGGGAACATTTCCCAGAATATGAGAAAGCACGAAGGATCTTGGCATATTCACCAAAGAACAATGAGTTATGTCCAGGACAAGAGATGCAGAGGGAAGTGGTATCAGGCAAAGGGGCCAGCAGGGCAGGCAGGGACAGCCCTGTGTGTTTTCAGTACTAATGTTGCCTGGAAAGTGCAGGCCTCAGTGGAAATAACTTTTTAGAAATAAAGTTTGCTTTTAGGAAAAAAAAAATAACAAAACAAAACAAAAAAAACTTCGATGACTGCTTACCACACAGAAAAGGGTTTTTGCAGAATGTCCAGAGGATTTTGTCAAAGCTCAAGGATGCCCTGGGATTCCGTCATTTCTGTGAATATCTTCATCATTTGTATCATGGCATGCGCTGTGCGCACGCACACACACACACACACACACACACACACACACACACACACACACAAGCTGAGAATCATAGGGGTGTGAAATATCCAAGAATGGTGTCACAATCTGTCATTTCAAGAAATTTACAATCCCATGCTTGGAGGTTAGGAATTTTGAAAGGCTTGAGAAGATTAGACAGTGGAATGTCAACAAAGGAGAAGTGATAGAAGCCTAACTAAATATAACATGCCGCCTCAGTGATCTAGAATCTTTAGGAAAGACTTTGTTCCACATAAGTGAATTTTCCAGATAACTGTCACTTATCCCTTTAAGCACCAAAAATGTTTTCAAAGAATTTTTAACGATTTGAAATGAAAATCTTTCTCAAATGGATTACATGCTTCCCTGCCTTCTTAAACAGAGAGTTCTAAACATAAAATGTAACCTTTTCTTGATGACTCAGGATTATCATTGTGAAAATCAATTATTGTACTCTCCTTGGATTCAGCCATGCTCACAGGGCTGATTAGATCTGAGGCACTGGTTGCTGTCCCTCTTCCCGGCGTTCTTAGATGGTGCTGCTTGAGAGGCTCAGTGTGTATACTTGTTCGTATTTCTTTCTGTCTTGGCTCTCAAGCCTGCACCTGTCACTCTCGGCACGATTCAGAGTCCATGTGTCTGGAAAACTAACCTACTCTCTTTTCATTGTGTTGCTTCTAGTTTTCTAAGGATTGGGTTTGATGGAATTTTAGGAAAAATGGGATCCTGTTCATTCGGACTATGGGTTTCCTTTAGTCTATGTATTATGTGATATCAATTTGGTAATACTATTGCCTTTGTACGTGTTTTTCTTTTCTTTTCTTTTCTTTCTTTTTAACTTAGCTGTGTTGAATTCCCTGAGTATATTCAATTGGGTGGGCATGGATTTGAGGCAGGCCATACTAGAGTAACTTTGCCTCCTACTATTTATAGAAACTCGTGCAAGTTGCTCAATTTCCACTAGCAATTTCAGCACCTGAGCAATTTACACGAAAATCCTCAATTAATAAGGCTGATGTGAAGACTGCAAGAAAAATGTGCTCTACACTCCTTTTACTGTGCCTAGTACCCACTAGGTGTTCAACAAACACTGGGGTCTTATTTCTTTCCTCCTTCACAGCTTCCATGCCAGCAGAGAAGGTCTAAATTTGCACTGCAATGAGAAAGAATCTCAAAGGATCACTTTATTTCTATTTTAATGGTGTAAATAGAATAATTATAATAATCATAACTCCTGCATGCAGATAATCTCACCACCCAGAGACTTGACTGTTGGATTTAGTTGTGCAGCAATCCAGATATTTTGTGTCCATTCCCATTTTGTGCACATTCACAAAAACACAGTGAAAACATATTGTCTATATGTTAGGGTTGAGAATAATCATTAATCCCCTTTTCCCCCATGGTTTATGAATCAAATGAGGTAGATGAAGGGAGACAATAGGCATGTGCAGACTGTGTCAACATTTTTTTGGTGGACTGGCTTGCAGAATGTGGTGTAGACCAGGCACTGCTTGTGTGGGGGGTGGGACTACAGACAGATAGCCCCATAGAGATGTGGCCCCAACCTCACACACCTCAGTGCAGGGACAAGCACTGACTCAGTTGGGCTTACCTCACAGAAACAGAGGCAGAGACAACAATGCACACCATTGTAGGCACGTGAATTCCAGAGCCAGGGCCTAGCATACTACATTTGTTGAGCTGCTGTAACAGAATAAGACAGATTGACAGGCTTATAAAAAAAACAGAAGTTTATGTTTCATGGTTCCAGAGGCTGGAAGTCCATGATCAGTGTGCCAGGATGGGTGGATTCTGGTGAAGGCCCTCTTCAGGTCACAGACAACTCACTTTTTGTTATATCCTCACATGCCAGAAAGAGAGTGAAAGACCTTCTTGGAGTCCCTTTTGGAAGGGCACTAATCCCATTCATGAGGGTTCCACCCTCATGATCTAATCACCTCCCAGAGGCCTACATCCTAATATCATCATATTGAGGGTTAAGTTTGCAACATATACAGTTTGGAGGGACTTTAACATTCAGTCGTTAATAGGCACATACTTGAAAAGTTGTTTTCCTCATCTTTCTAATTATTTAGGCAACCCCTTCCCCATGGGGAAGACCACAGAAAGAAGGGGGAGATGAGTAGAATCCATCTCCTCTTTACCTACCTGCTGTATGAAAGAGGTGAGCAGGTCTCTCCCATACCTGTTGAAGCCAGAGATCCCAGTGATACTGTTTTATTACCTTATTTGTCACACACACACACGCACACATGGTATATATATCTTTCTATATTAGTAAATATGACTCTATACCATAATGTTTATTAACAACAAAGTCTTCCGTATATGGACATACCACAATGGATTATTTAAAATTAACACATCTATTTTGGACATTTAGTTCTCTCTCTCTCTCTCTCTCCCTTTTTCCAATACAGATGCTGCAAGAACATTTTTTTTTTTTTTGCACATAGATCTTTGAGAACAAAGCTGATTATATCCTTAGGATAAATTCCTTGAGGTGCCATTGCCAGGGCAAAGAGTGCACATATTTTTAAGGCTTTTGCCATATTGACTTCTGCAACATATCAACTTTATACCAATTTATATTCCCAAGAATACTGTGGGATTGAGTACCCACTTGTTATCAACATGTATCTTATTTTCCCTTTGGTAATCTGAAAAATGCAGAAGGGGGTCAAAGACAGTTACAGTTTTGTTTAATTAAAACAATGTATAGTATGATTCCCTTAGGTTATTGGAGGGAGATACTACTGGTAGCCAGGGTTAGTAGAAGCTATAAAGTGTTATAAATTCAGGCAACTGTGGACTTAAATCAATAAGGAGAGAATGTGGAGGATGCTTTATTTGCTGTAGATTCTCCTCTGTATTACACACAATAGATAATATAGAGAGGAAATAAAAGAAGGCAAGATGAGAGAAAAATAAATAACTGTTCAAATGGCCACCAATGATGAAGCATTTCTCATGTTAGTAGCTATGTCTGGGGAGCCATATAAGAATTATCTCTAATCCAGGCAAGGGCTCTGTACAGTAAGGGTAGTTACCCCTGTCTGGCATTTCAGGAAACAGAACCTCAAAGATGGGAAGGTGCTTGATTAATACCACTCAGCTGGGGAAGGGCAGATCAGGTTCTTGGCCCGGGCTTTACCTGTGGTCAAAGCAAGGCTGCTATTTCTGATACACCCTGCAAATCTCAAAGAGCCAGAAGTTTCTATGATCATCCTTATTTTGTAAGAAAAGGTAGATAAAGAGAGAGAGGAGCCAGAGCTCCCTCCACTTAAGCCCTGTGATTGTCTGGGCGGCTTGAATTATAGCAAATTTCTGGGTAGCTACAAAATGTTTGCAGCATCCTTGCTGAGGTGCAAGAGCTTCCAAGGCTCACACACCCCTTCCCAGGTTGGCCTGGAGGACTCCCACAATGGCATTCCCAGAGCCTCTTTCTGTCTGCTCTCAGCTCTGGCTTTGGTTTCATTCATCATTCATGGAGCAGCAGAGGGAGAAGGTAAAGGAAGACAGGAAGGCTAAGTTCAGGCCTGGTTGGTTCACCACTGTATTTTTCATTCAGTCAGTGACTGAACCATGACACTGTCATTTTCTGACAGTTCCCTCTGATATTCTTCCCCCGAGCTGCTGATAAGCGCCAGCCAATGGAATGTGTCATCTGTCTCTTTAACTGAAGGTTTATGCTAGAAACTCTCTGAAGGACCAGAATTCCATGCCACAAGGGTCCCTGGGGAAGGTGTCTTTGCTGCTCCCATGCATCCTTGTAGTTGTCTTCCCTGTGCTTCTACTTATTACCCTGAGCTTTATGCAGGGCCTGCAATCCTGTGCTACAGAGAAGTTTCCAGGAATCATCAGCCTGCCCATGCTCAGGGCACTTTGTCACCAGGAACAAGGGCTGCCCTGGTTGAGCCCAAGCCTTTGTCACTGTCAGCATCTTCATAGGAATTTTGCCTGAGGCCGGGGTCCTGAAGGTAACATGTGATGAGCATATGCAATAAAATAGAACCCAGCTCAGGAAACACTCACACAGAAGATGCAGAAAGAAATATTGAATCCACAGTCTGGAGGATGCTTTAATCATGTGGCCAATTAGCTCTATAACCCACAACTTCCCCCTGCAAGGAAGACAAGATTGAAAAGGGCATCGGAAGGTAATCAGTTGGGGAAGCCCAGTGCCCAGGTCCCTGCTGGGAGTGAGGATGGAAAGTCCTGCCTATTCCAAAACTCTCTTCCATAGTCTCCATGGCACTAAGAATAACCTCATTAGATTTTCTCATTGGGGTGTATCTGGTGTATGTAGCTTTTGTACTTACCACTCTGTGAAGTAAAAGATTATTTAGGAATACCCTCCCCAATAAAGCTGTGAGCTCTCTAAGGCAGAGGTAAGAAGTCATACATGAAACATGAAACTACTGAAATGATTTGAAAATACATATGAAAATTGAAACTCCATTACTTTGAAATCTAATAGCCTTGGGACAGCTTGAGCTGGAGTTTACTTCAGTTCTGTAAAGAAAGCATTTGCCAAGCAAATCAGTCATGCAAACAAGTTTGCCATGAGGATTAGGTTCCTAATAAAACTAATTATTCAGTGCTATAGAGTGCTACAGAGTCCTCAGTTCCCTACATGTAATGGCAAACATCATTCTTATTCATACATTCATTCATTCATTCATTCATTCATTCATGCAGGCAGTCACTTGAGTAGTTTCCACCTGGGGTCAATGGCTTTATTGTTTTAGCTAGTTGTGTTCCCATGGATTTGAAAGCACTGACATTTTATTTATGTATTTATTCTATTTCTTTTTTTAGTGAGGGAGACGGGGAGGAGGGGAAGAGAGATAGAGAGAATCTCAAGCAGGCTCCATGCCCAGCACAGAACCTGACCTGGGCTCCATCTAATAACCCTGAGATCACAACCTGAGAGTTACATGCTTAACCAACTGAGCCACCCAGATGCCCCTGAAATCCTGTTTCTTTTAAAGTCTTCCAAACTTCCTATTTTCTTCTTCTCCCTCAATTAATGATATTTTTGTGAGTATACGGCTAACTGGCTATATATATAATATGTGATATATAGTTTGATTATATATAAATATATAGTGTAACATGTGTGAATATATATACACACTATGCAGTATGGGGTACATACTATATAATATATATTGTGGAATTGTATATATACTTATTATATACTTTTTGTATGTCCAAATGTATCTATAAATGCACTTGGGTGTATAAAACCTCATGCCCATCCATAATATTTGGCTTCAGATGTGTACAAACAAATGATCAGACTTAGAAATCTAGGTAAGGAATTGTGAGGGAGAAAAGTCAAATTATAGATAGAAAAAAAGTAGCTTTTCAGGATACTCTCGGGTTTATTAAACTTAAAACTCTTTGCCCCCAATATTTGTACTAAACATTATCAATTAACAGATGATTACATTTTCTTTCAGACAATAAATATTGATTTTAATTGTGACTAAAGTATTTTGTCAAATACTTTTCTGTCCACTGGGAATGAAATACTGAAAAAATGGAGTTCCTGCTTGCCTCATTGTAGCAGGGGTATGAAAGAGACAGACCAAACACACACGTACACCCCCACCCCAAAACATATTCAGTTCATGAGGAACATAAGGAAGAAAAGTCAAAAAGCAAAAGAAGCCTGAAAATGACCAGGCATGGGGAATTCTACTTCATAAAGGGGAAAAAAAGCCTCCTGGGCTAAGAAGGGGGTGCCATAGAGTCCTGGATGAAAGGAGGGTGTGAGCCATGTGATATCTGGGACAGAAGATTCTAGGCAGAGGAATAGCAAGAGGGCCAGTGTGGCTAGTGGAGAGAGAAGAGGGAGTTAAAGTGATAGGAGAATGAAGCTGGGGTGTCCAGAGACCAGATCATGACAGGCCCAGTGCTATGGATTTTATCCTAAGTGTGCAGGGAAGTCACTGGAACACTGAAGCAAAAGATTACTCTTCTTCTTCCTGTTTCAAATCCAAAGGCTAATGTCAGTTTATTTAAGCCAGTCTAAACTGGGTATCCATAATTTGCTAAATCCATAGACATTTTAGGTCACTCCCTGTGCCTGGTGAACTAGAAATAGCTATGAGCTTCCTGAGGACAGAAACCTTGTCTTATACAGCCCTGATCCCCATAGTCTAGCTCAGCACTGTCAACAAAAGCCTTAGAGGCCCCTTCTGATTCATGGCAGTACTTTTGTATTTGTTCCCCCAATTACACTGAGTTGAGATTGCATTGGCCCCTTCATCCACTATTTTATTATTTCCTACTTACCCCCACCACACTCACAAATCCTAGAGATCTCTAATGGGGCTAGAACCCTTGTCCTCTGCAGCACACACCCTCCCTCCCTTCGTGCAACACACACACACACACGCACACACACACACACACACACACACACACGATAGACAGCACTGACCCCAAAGCCCATCATGGTCCTTTAATTATGCCATGTTGTCACCATACTACTTAAAACAAGAAGAAAAAGTCTCACAGTGGGAAGGAAAATAATAAGAGGAGGATTCAGGTACCCAAGGAAAGTTTCATTTTTTTAATTTTGATTATCAATTGTTATATAACAAACCACCATAAAACTTAGTGGTTTAAAGTGATGGTAATATCCATCTTGCCCACTCATCTGCAGTTTGGTCAGGTGCCGGTAGCACTTACCCATCTCTGCTCCAGCCTGGGTCACCAGAGGCTGGGTGGAGCTGGGTCTGTGGTCATCCAGGGGTTCACTCACTTAGTTGGTGTGGCTTTTGTTTGGGTCCTCAGTTGGGCATGTGGTCTTTCCATGTGGCTGCTTGGTTTTCTCATAACACAGTAGCTGGGGCTCAGGGATAAACATTCCGAGAGAGGGAGAGAGGCAGGTGGGACCCATACTGCATTTTCTTACCTAGTGTTGAAAGTCATGCATTATTATTTCTGCCACTTTCTAATTATTAGAAGATGGTCAGTCAGGCTGGCCCATGTTGAATGGGAAGCAAATTCCATTCCATCTTTTTGTGGGGCGAGTGTATGAACATGTTTTAAGACTACCATGTCTTCTTCAGAATTTTGCCTGGATAGTCAACTAGTCTAAGGAAATAGAGCAAATAGAGGACAGAATCAGGGGTCAAACTCACGTCTCTCCAATGAGATTAGGAGCTTGTACTCTGATATCCTGCTGGCCATTGATGAGTCAGTTCTAGTTTAGGCTAGAAACGTGTCTGTCTCTCCATTTTTCCCTCTTAGGGACCTTTGTTACCTTTTTTTTAATAAGATTTTATTTATTTATTTGATAGAGAGAGACACAGCGAGAGAGGGAACACAAACAGGGGGAGCGGGAGAGGGAGAAGCAGGCTCTCTGCGGAGCAGGGAGCCCGATGTGGGACTCGATCCCAGGACCCTGGGATCATGACGTGAGCCAAAGGCAGACGCTTAATGACTGAGCCACCCAGGTACCCGATTTTTGTTACCCTTAAAGTAGTATGGCTAAAATGTATTGATAAGAGTTTGCCATAGGTTTTAAAAATATAAAGAGACTATCACATGAATCAAGTCAGTGCATTTTACTGTGCATGAAACCCACCTTTCCTAATGTCCTAATAATTCACTCTTGGTGTTTTGCTGGGGACATAAAGTCAAAATTAGAGGTGGGTGGGTTTTACAAAAAAGACATACACCTTAGTGGAGCTAGAGATGTGGGTGTGTATCTAAGGAAAATAAAAACTATCCCACATAAATTCAAGAGATGATATGTACCTGGTTGCAAATGAATTGCTTTCCAGACCATTAATTATTTCAGTAGTCACTGTGGATTGCTCAAGAATCAACATTTGGACCCCATATGAGATAAAGTTTTTATTTTTCTCACTGCTCTATGAAAGACTGCATTTGCTTAATTTATCTTGAATGTACTTATAGGAAAAAGGGCAACTTTTACATCAACATGGATGGGACTGGAGGAGATTATGCTAAGTGAAATAAGTCAAGCAGACAAAGTCAATTATCATATGGTTTCACTTATTTGTGGAACATAAGGTATAGCATGGAGGACATAGGAGAAGGAAGGGAAAAATGAAGGGGGAGAATCGGAGGGGGAGACGAACCATGAGAGACTATGGACTCTGAGAAACAAACAGGGTTCTAGAAGGGAGAGGGGGGAGAGGGGATTGGTTAGCCCGGTGATGGGCATTAAGGAGGGCACGTACTGCATGGAGCACTGGGTGTTATGCGAAAACAATGGATCGTGGATCACCACATCAAAAACTAATGATGTATTGTGTGGTGACTAACATAACATAATAAAATTAAAAAAAAAAAAGGAAATCAGGCAAAGGATCCAGGTCCTGAAGTAAACACACAATAAAAAAATATATATATTAAGAAGAAAAAAAGTTCTATTTTCTAATCTTATGACATAGTATAGTGGCAGCAACTTGAAAAGAGCATGAACTTTGGAATCACAGAAAATTGTATGAAATTTTAGTTTTTCTACTTCTTAGCTCTGAGAATGTGAGCATGTTACATGAACTTTCTGAGCCTCACTTTCCTTATCTGTAAATGTAATAAGATAGACGCTGTGTCTTGCTTATAGTAGACATTCAAAATACTATGGTCATTTTAGTCAGTCAAGATTTTATCATACTTTCAAAAGAGCAAGGAGAATATTTCTCCTAGCTACCAGGAGAGGGTTTCAGAATCCAGCTATATGTCTGGTGAAAAGTTGAATTTTGGAATCTGCCTCTTGTTGGTTTATGGGCATACTTGCTTTTATACTGCAGTTTAGGTATTTGTAAATGTGATATTTACCCATCCAATAGCACTATCGAAAGTGTTAATGTTAAGTCTGTGCCTATCACCTCCCACTGCCAACCACTCAACTCTACTCATCTTTCTATTTTTCTCATTTCAATAAAGACCCCATCTAGTTTCTCAAGGCCAAAATCTAGGGCTCATTCCCTTTCCTATCCAGCATATCAACAAATAATCAAACTCATCAGTCAGAGAAGACTTTGACCCCAGCCTCTTCCCTTATTTCCACTGCTACCACTTAAGTTCAGGACTCATCATCTCCAGACTGGACAAATGCATCACATCCCTGCTCCTCTCCTATCCCACCCTTATCCCAACTCCCTACAGTTTCTATCTCACACAGCAGACAATGTGATGATCTTTCCAAAATGAGATTATATAAATCTGACTTTAAACCCTTCCCAGTGCCCTTGAAACTCCTTACCGACTCCTTACCCTGGCCTACAGAGCTCTCCACTCCCCGGTTCCTGTTCTCCCACCTGCTTCCTATACATAACCCTGTATCCTTTTATTCTGCTCCTCACCAAACTAGTCCTCTACACCTTAAACTGATACAGTAGCTGCTCTTTCTATTCAAAACTTTCATTCCTCTTCCCATGCTTAGCTCTCAAATTTTATATACAACTGAAGTATAGACTCTTTATCACTTCATCCTATTTTAGTATTCTGTGTAGAGTTTATTACTACCTAGAATTTTTTATTTGTTTGTTTACTGTATACCTCTGTCAGTAGAATGTTAGCTCCATGAGGGAGAGAGCTTTTTTGACTCATTCAGCATTTTATGCCCCAAAATGCCTAGAAGAATAGCTGACACCTAGCAAACATTTAGTAAGTAGTTGCTGAATAAATACAAGATTCCACCTCAATTAATAGTATCATTAATGTCCATGTTATGTCAGAAAACCCATGATAAAACAAATGCATTTTGCTAAGCCTGCTGCAGAAACCCGTGCAAGCAGAGAGCAGTTTGTGAGTGGGAAGGGTAGGACTGAGAGATGGGAGGCACTGTCCCACTTCTGGCTCCAACACAAACTCTCTGTGACCTTGAGCAACTTACTTACAATTTAATGGGCCTCAAGTTTCTCTTCTTTAATCCTAGTGGGTTATATTTGATTTTCTCCAAGTGTCCTTCCCACCGTGACACTTTATGACTATACTAACCACTACAAAGTGAATTAAAATACACATTACAGTTTATCACTTTCTTGTTACCATAAGGAGCTAGAGGAGTTGGTAAAACAAACACTAAAAAAAAAAAAAAAGGAGACTTTTCTGACTTTAAGACAATGAAATATGGTAATTTATTTATATAGTAGGTGACATTTTTAATACCTTCATGCACCTGATCTTCTCCTCAGAACATATTTTCCATATGGTAATACTGATTTGTGCAGAGAATATGTGAAACTTCCCCAAGGTCATAACAAGTCAAGAGTAGCAGAGATAACAGTTTCTTACCTTAGAGTATGCATGTATGTATTACAGTATTTACTTTATAAACATTTCGGTGGTTGTGAGGTAGTATAGAAATGTTATGATACCAACTGCACTGATGAGTCCTGCCAGTCTACACAGAATTTGTGCATAATGGCATCTCATCTTGTTATGGAGAGTTAGGGCTGATGCTGGATTTCCGTTCTGCCTGGGCCCTCACTATAAGCATGCCAAAGGGAAGGCAGCAGTGTGCCAATGAAGAGCCCAGGCTTGGTTTGCCTTGGTTCAAGCACTTGGTCTATTGTGTGTCAGGCATTTGACCTCAGAATAGGTACTCAACATCTGCCAGCCTCAGTTTCCCAATCTCTACATCTGAAGAAAACAAAAAATAAATTAATTGTACTCACATCATTTCTAAAGATGAAAATGGTTGGAAACTTGCACTCTATAAGTTCCCAATTTACCTAAGTTCTTTTGAAATGACAGAGGTGTCTTTCTATACCTAAATCCTATGGTCCTCTCACTTTTGCTGAGACAGGAATGCATTATGGCATTTTTATTCCTCCATACTTTCGTGTGTGTGTGTGTGTGTGTGTGTGTGCACGCACATTCCTATGTGTGCCTGTGTGTTTGCATGCATGTGTGCGTGCCCAAGTGCAAGCATGTGTGTGTGTGTAGGATTTGATAAGAAATACCAAGCAGTGTGCTGGGTGGTGTACAGATGTCAAACCATAATCTTAGTATTACACAGTGGAAACATTTTAGGCTCTAAAGCCATAGATAGATAGATAGATAGATAGATAGATAGATAGATAGATAGATAGAAATAGATGATAGATATAGATAGATAGATAGATAGATAGATAGATAAAAATAAAAATACTGAACTCCCCCATTCTGCCACTTCCCAGTTGAGTGATCATTGTCAGGCAATATAACCAAAGTCTGAGCCACGTTTTCTCATCTACAAAATAGGTAATATATTAACCCAGCTTGTTGATAATTTCAGGGATTGTAATGCATATGTAAAAGGGTTGGCCATAGTGGCTACTACCATTTCAGGAGCCTGTGCCCTTGTCAGTAGAATTAGAGACAATATTTATAAGCCAGAAAAATAGAGAGTTCTCTGGAAAGGAAAAATCAATTCTACTTAAATGAATCTCAAAGATCTTCTGTGGAAAAGAATCACTTCTTTTTAGACACAGCATGGGTAGGAGTCACTGTGATGGGGAAGGGCATGGAGGGAGACCATTCTTACAGAATGGGAGAGAATCCTATTTAGGAATGAAGCATTTGAGGCTGTTGCTGCTTATTTCAGTGAGGAGACAGAAAGGATGGGAAAGAAGATGGGTAGGAAGGAGGGAGGGCCTTCTATGTTGTAGATACTTTGCAACATGCTTTTGCAGATGAACTCTGTTACCTCCACTGAACTAAGACTGGAGACTGATATAATAGGAAGATTAGCCATGTGACTGTAGAGAAAACTGACTGAGGAGACTACAGACAAGGAGAGAAGTTAGGTCTTTCTCTCTGGTCAAGGAAGGATGTAAGAAGCGTGAGGTCATAGAAATAAGAAGGGAAACAAATGAATGATTGCTCTTGATAGACAAAATAGACTTAAGGAATGCCATTCAATGGAAACATTGCAATTTTCTAATAGCTACATTATAAACATACAAAGAAAGACATGAAATGAATTTTTTTTAAAGATTTTATTTATTTATTTGAGAGAGAGAGAATGAGAGATAGCACGAGAGGGAAGAGGGTCAGAAGGAGAAGCAGGCTCCCTGCCTAGCAGGGAGCCTGATGAGGGACTCGATCCCGGGACTCCAGGATCGTTACCTGAGCCGAAGGCAGTCGCTTAACCAACTGAGCCACCCAGGCGCCCATGAAATGAATTTTAATAGTATGTTTCATTTGTGACAATATATCCAAAATAGTATTCAATGCATAATTAGCAAAGGGAAATTATTAAGATTTATTTTACATTATTTTTTATTCCAAATCTTCAAAATCTGGTGTGCATTTTGCATTTACAACACATTTTAATTCATATTGACCACATTTTAAGAGCTGAATAATTACATGTGGCTAGTGACTACTATATTGGATAAAGCAGGTCAAAATGTTTTCATTCTGGATAAGGCTTCCAATGCAAGACCAATAAACAGAAAATTTGGAGTTAAGAGGCTGGAGGAAGTTGATTCTAGTAGGGAATAAATTACATTTTGTACTAAATATGTTGATTTTGAGATATGGGATGGGCAGTCAGGTCAACAGGTGGTGCTGAAGCCTGAGGTCAGAGGTCAGAAGTGATAGGGTGGCCAGGGACCAGAGTAGGAGGAATCAGGTCCATTAAGTAGCACGGTAGGGGCATGTTGCTGAGGGGAAGCAGGTATGTGGGGGGGTGGTAGAAGAAAGCTCTAAGCAGTGAGAATGGGGACCTGGGTTCATGTAATAAAGGGAACACGGTGGGAGACAAGCAATACCTGAGCCTTGGAGCTCACATAAGTGCAGAGAGCAAAGTTTCTAAGCAACAGCCATAGGTATATTGTAGGGGGGAATCTATGCAGCTCTAAGGATGGATTACTATAAAGAATACTATACTCTCACAGTCTGAAAGTTTGGTGTAAAGGCACAGAGGGGGTCCAAAGACCCTGCATCCATATGTGGAAGACCAGCCACCAAGAGAATCAAGAAATACCATTATTACTCATTATTATAACAATAAAAACCCCAACAGTGATGCCAGCACCTGCCATCTGGTAACATATGTGCATGATCATATATATGTATACAGATATATGTATGCATACATGCATATATATATGTGTGTATGTATATTTACACACACACAATTTTATATTCTCACATCAACCACTGAATAAGGTGTTATTATTCCAGGTATATGAATGAAGGAATGGCGACTTCAAGGTAAAGTAACTTTCCATAGGTCCTACAAGGAGGATCCAAATTCAAGTAGCTCTAACTTCAAAGCTAATGCTCCTGAAAATCAAGGACAGATGTCAGGAGAAGATGAAGGGAAAGCAGGATTAAGATCCTGAGTCCAGATACCTTGTTCTGGGTGCTGGTTTTGCCAATGAGGAAAGATGTGTTTACTGAAGAGAGCATATTGGTATAGGCTACTTGCAGCTGGTTACAATATGTCATGTGTATATACATAGGCAAAACAAACCTTACTTATATATAATATGTATACAAACCCTTACTTATATATACTCGTATGCGATATGTATACAAACCTTTACTTATGTATATCTTTATATGATATGTGTACATACATATTATGTATATATGCATTTTTCTTTTCAGGTTCCTAATAATCCCCATGTAGGAGACATTTAAAATACTTGGAATAAAAGAAAGTAACAATATTAGCGTTAAGGCTAGATTTTAAATCTAATAGCTTTAATGTGCCAGGATTCTTAATACGTGTTTTGAGTTCCCAGTATAGATGGATTGTAAAACCATCTCATTTAATCTTTATGATCTCATAAGTCAAAGGTTTTTACTCATAAACAGAGGGTCAAAGATGTAAAGTAAGAACCGCACGACCCTATCCATATCTGAAAAAGATACAAAAGAGTCTAATAACACCTGTTGTGATTAAATTCAGTTTGATGGACAAATGAAAACAATCCTTGTTTTAGTCTGACAAGTCTCCAGCTACTAAGATGCCAGTTATACAACATTCCCTTGAACTGAATCAAGTCAAGACTGCATTTTGCCTAGTAAACCGGTATTATGTATACAGTCAAGTAACTACAAAACCTATCTGGGCAATCATTTCATAAGGTGTGCCCAAGAATAGAAAACTAATTCTCTCTGTGAACACGTCACTGACAGGGGAAAGAGGTCAGATAAGGAGAAAATCAGAAATTAATTTGCTGACACTCTAGCAATGCATCTGTATATTCAGGAAAGGTTTTGGATTGAGTTTAGAGAGGATAAGATGTTACAATATTGGAGTAACTGCAGAAACCACCTTGGGAGGATTAAGATAGAGAGAGGAAGGAGGGAAGGAAGGGATGAAAGAAGGGAGGGAGGGAAGGAGGAAGGAAGGAAAGGAAGAAGGAAGGAAGGAAGGAAGGAAGGAAGGAAGGAAGGAAGGACAGAGAAAAGAGAGAAAATAAGTGGGGAGGGAGAGAGGGTGAATGGCATGGAGAGAGAGAGGATGAGAGAGAGAGAGAGGGAAAATAAAGAAAAACAACCTTCTGGGGAATTGTCTCTGAATTAGAATACCGTATTTTGTCTCATTGTGTATCTTGAATAAAGTTGAATAGATTCTCAACTTGGAGGCATGATCCTAGGCAAAAAGCCCTATGTGATCTTCCCAAGGGCATCAAGTTATGATGTTGAAAATAAGAGTCTATGACAATAGACATGACATGACAACTATTCTAAACAACTTATCCTACAATGAAGTTCTTAAAGGGAGAAATGAATATGGTGGCAGTAGGAGCCCAGGGATGGCAATTTGTTGGCAGCTGAGAGGCACAGAAAACATTAATTTCCTCAGTGGCTGAACTGAAATAAAAATTGTTTTCCATGTGAGACTTTTCCACTTCTGAGATTTTAAGAATAACTACTTGGTCTTACTCATTTCTGAACATTTCTAGAGCCTTGCCTGACACAAAGTAGGTGCTCAAAATTATTTCTTGTATGTGAAAATCTTCTAAGAATATGATTTTTAAAAAGTACTTTGAAAACAATAATTGGCATTCCTGTATCAGACAGGATAGGTTAAATATCTGATGACCAGATACTCATCAGGGAGTGGCGGGGGGGCTCTCCTCTGTGTCTTCTCCCTCTATGACCCAGAGTGATGGAATGCCTCCCCTCAGGTGTAGCTGGTCATCTTGGAAGAGAAAAAGAGAGCTCTGGAGTGCTTCAATCCTGCTACAGCCTGGAGTGACATATGTCACTTCTGCTTCAATTCATGGTCCAGAATGAAAAACTTTGGGGAGGAAAAATAATTTCCACTCAAAACTTTTGCGTTCCTTGGCTAAGATCCCTTTAAGAAAAGACGGATGAAAAAGAGAAAAACAGAAGTTTATCAACGTGTATCTCATGTATACATAGGAGATGCCCAGGGAAAAATGAACAATTCAAAGAAATGGCTTAGAACTCCAGCTTATAAGGTACCTTTAATGAAGAACAATAAATCTGTGGAGAAATGATAAGACAAAGGAAACCAGTTTTAGTTTCCCTAGAGTAGAGATAAAGGCTAGTTAGTAAAATCTGTTACGTAGATTCCTCGGGTGCCATTGCTAGGTTGAGAGGATCTAAAGTTGTTTCGTAATGGTTAACTTTTGTCCTCCTGGCAAAGAAGGGAGGAGGGATACCTTTGTATATTTGTGCCCTGCTTTCAGGCAAATTTAGGGAGGACAGGGAGCTTTGTTTGTCTCTACTTCTCTGTTACCTTCAGCTTAAAATAATCCTTAGGGCAAATGGCATATTTTGAAGTGGCATATTGTGCTAGCCTTTAAATACCTATAACTCCAAGGGGACCAAGAAGTATAATGCCACCATATGCCCGGGAGGTGAAGAAGAAGAAATAATTGGTGCATAGATTCAGTGCCTATCACACAGCAGGGGGGAGGGGGAGAGGGAAGAACAGGGATGAAAAGAAGCAAAACCAAAGTCATACCCAAATTAGAACTGAAATGAAAGGGTATGCTTATAATATCACTTTTCTCATCTCCTGTAAGATGTATTAGTTTTTATATGAGACACACCAAAAAGAAAAGTGTATCAGATCTCTAAACTACTATAAGCTATTTTGAAACCTACAAGGCTATTTATAGATCCTCCTGTATGAATATATATATAGTATGAATTTTAGTTTTAGCTAAGATCGAATATTTGATTAATATCAAAATTAGCTTTACTATTTAATTAATATTACAGTTTCAGTGTTAGTTCATGCTAATCTCAACATAAATTGTAGGGCTAATATTTAGAAAGTATTATAATACTCCTTTTTTTGAAATCAAAACAAATTTTCAAGTTTAATCATGTAATTAGTCAAGAAGCCCTAATTTAAGTGTGGATAAAAATGTGTCTGATTACATGTGTTTATGTATAGTTGAAAACATTATATATTTTTTGATTGACACAAATGTTTTGACTCAAAGAAATGTCACACAAAAGTGTTACTTTTTTAAATCTGTTTGTCTCTGAAATATCATTTTTATGTGTGTGTATTTGTGCAAATGTATAAAACAGTACATCGCAGTGCCTGTTGATATATTTTCCCTCGTGATCTGAATGCTAGCCTACTTAGTCTGGCATCTGGAGAGCCGACAAAGCAGGTGGTACTGGACACTCCTGGCCAACAGGGCTGGTGTGCCGTACACGAATATCCCAGGGCAACAAGCACACCACCGGGTCATCTTGCACTGAGTGCATTCCAGTGGCTTGGGTTACTTTCCCACAATGGCTTCTTCTGCTGCTCCATATTTTATGTTTAGAGGAGTTGCTTTGATATTTCAAAACTTTCAGACGTGTTCAGGTGATTGGGCATGAACTGCAGCAAAGAACCAAAGGGAGATTATTACTCTGAATGTTATAAGATAAACATTTTATGGCAGCTAGAAGTGCTTTCTGAAAAAGGTGTGGAGAACACTAAAATGACCAGGTAGTTATGGATTGGTAGAAATCCTTTGATACCTTGAAGAACTTTAAACATTGTGGCGAAGATTAAAAATAATCAATAAATGAATGAAGAGAGCTGAAAGAAAAGATGTCCTGGGGTGGCTCATGCTGCAATCAATTTGAATGTGTCTCTATAGGGTCAGATAAGAACATTATCATACTGATGGAATAGCAAGAGAAAAACAATCCTGCCTCCTGAAATGAAGGACTGAAGGGCGAGGGCTCTGTGCTGTCTCCGAGTGGGTACCAGAGCCAGAAACACAGAACTGTGTCCTTGATTTGATAATTTAGGTGTCTGGTGTCTTAGTGATAGCATGTTTCTCCCAGTTTCAGTACCTAAGTCTGCTCCCTCCCACCTGCTCTGTGGTACTATTTTGGTCAAAGTAAGTATAATTCCTCCTCCAGTTATTCATCATTGCCCTTGGGTCTTTGGGAGATATGTTCTTCCCTGCCTCAGGGCAACACTAATTTCATTTCTCATCCTCCATCGTGCCTGAATACACAGTTTACCTAAAGGTTAAGAATTATGAGTCTAATTAAGAGGATGGAGCAATTCCACTACATTAACATTAATAGTGCATGGAAAGCACTCCCCATGGCTTCATTTTTTAAGCAGTAGCTATTTCTATGTCTCTTCTCTCTTTCTTGTTTTTCCTCCCTGCACCACTTAATGATAATCTAATGGTAGCAATGGCACCTATGTTGATAAAAGAGAAAAGGTGATAATTGCCCCTGCCTGTCTCTTTCTCATTCCCCAACTGCTAAGGGCAGCGTCCTTGAGACAAGTTTGTTTTACTGATCAAATGTAGTCCATGGGAGAAAAGGCCCAAAGGATGGGGAGTTGTCAAGAAAGCTCTGCTGCAGACAAATATGATGGAACTCATTCATCAAATGATAAAATGTGAACTTCTCTTTCAGCCTGTAATTGAAAGGTCATTATAGTAGAGAGTCCATTTTCTAAAGGTTAAAATTAAGTGACCAATGGTGATGTATCATGGAATTCCCTGGCCTTGTAACACTGCCTGCATCAGGCTCTCTTGCCCTGCTTCAAGTTTTAAACAACCAATAGGGCCTCTGAACCAACAGAGAAGCATGCTTTAGTCATATGTCTGTCCAGAAAATCCTCTGGCAACAGGAGCTTCCACAGGGAGCAAGCCTGGGAGTTCCACTCTGTTGTAGATTTCCTTCAGACTTTCCTCAGGGCTCCTCCGAGGAGGAGCCAGGGTCTGAGTTCTTTAGCTACTAATTGAAAGGTTTAGGAACAACTATTTTCTTTAAAGATTTTATTTATTTATTTGAGAGAGAGAGAATGAGAGCTAGAGAGCACGATAAGGAAGAGGGTCAGAGGGAGAAGCAGACTCCCTGCTGAGCAGGGAGCCCGATGCGGGACTCCATCCCGGGACTCCAGGATCATGACCTGAGCCGAAGGCAGTCGCTTAACCAACTGAGCCACCCAGGCGCCCAGGAACAACTATTTAGCATGACATGTGTTCCAGAGGCATTGAGGGGAAAATAATAAATTGAACATATGTTGAATCATTACTAGAAGGAAAACAATTGCCCAGGAAACTGGATGATGTGGAGTGAGCCTTCAAAAACATTTTATTTACCAAGACTTGGCAGGCTGCAGCTTATCTTTCCCCCATGGGTTCCTTCTTGTCATTTTTTTTTAATGTATTATCCTTACATATTATTTATTAAATAATGTATCATTATTTAAATATTATCTATTTATTATCTTATTTCCCTCCATGGATCTTTCCTGATACTATATATTTGAGCTCAGGGATTCACAAAGCATGAAAGGCAAGAAGGTTTTATGTGGTATATGGATGGACTTTCCAAAAACATTATTTGTATTTTTATTTTAATATGTTAGAAGAAATACATACAATTAACTTATTAACCACATATTTCAAATCTCTTGTTACTAAGAGAATAGTGTAAGTTGAAAAGAAGTTAGTAATTTTTTTAAGATTTTATTTATTTGTTAGAGAGAGATAGAGGGAGAGAGAGAGGCAGGCAGAGGGAGAAGCAGGCTCCCTGCTGAGCAAGGAGCCCAATGAGGGACTCAATCCCAGGACCCTGGGATCATGACCTGAGCTGAAGTCAGATGCTTAACCAACTGAGCCACCCAGGTGTCCCTGAAGTTAATAAATTTAAGTTCAATTAATTTTTTAAAAAAGGTGTGAGATAATAGTCCAGGTAACAAACTCTAAGTTGGTTCTGCTATGACAGAGGTTAGGAAGGGTTAAGATGCTTTTCCTTCCCCCATTGGTTGGCTATGTGACATTAGCATGTGTTACTCACTCCTGGTCCCACTTCCAGAGGTCCCTGCCCGGGACAACAGTGCTGGTGACATTTCTCCTTTCCTAGGTCTGCTCCCCTGTGAAGCCCACTCTGGTCTGTGTGGGCGAAGTTAGTGTCTGCTCTTTCTGCTCTTTTTACTTGATTCATGTTGTCACTGTATTAAGTATCTGCTTTTGTTGTAATGGGTTGCATACCTACAGCAAATGGTATTTATTTATATATTCTCAATGCATAGACCTGCATTGAGAATATACTACATAATATGTTTTGCATACACAATTAATTTCTCCAGAATTTCTTTTAGGAAGCTTACCAATGAGCTTCACAGTTGTCTAATTCCATGGGGATCCTGGGAGGTCTTCTCTTGATGTAACAGCATTTGGCACTCCCAGTTTGAAATACATGCCTCATTTGACATTGAAGATGCAACACTCACCTTCCTACCTGACTGTGCTTTCACTAATCTTTGCCAGTTTTTCTTTTCTCCTCACAACTAAAATAAGGGGGCATCCTTGGGGCTCAGTCCCTGGCTCTTCATTCATCTTTGGGGTTATAATCTATTCACATGCTTGAGACTCTCAAATTTAGACCTCCAACCAAGATTCATTTTCTGAATGTAAGATTCACATACCCACCTGCCTACTGGTCTTACAGTGTCCAAAAATAATTTTCTGTGGGTGCCTGGGTGTCCCAGTCAGTTAAGCATCTGCCTTTGGCTCAGGTCATGATCCCAGAATCCTGGAATGGAATCCCACATCAGGCTCCCTACTCAGCGGGGAGTCTGCTTCTCCCTCTCCCTCTGCCCTCCCCAACTCTTCATGCTTGCTCTCTCTCAAATAAATAAATAAATAAAATCTTAAAAAAAAGTATTTCAAAAATAATTTTCTGATCTTCCTCCTCCATGTCTGCTGTCCAGCATTCTTGCCCAGCTCTATAAATGACAACTTACTCTGTTGGATGCTCACACCAAGAAACCCTGGAATTATACCTTGATTCCTCTTTTTCCCATGCCTGAATCCCACTATGATCAAAATGTATTGGGAATTTAACCACTGTCACCACCATGCTGGTCACTCCCTAGGGTCCAAGATGCATCATCCCTCATTGAGATTGCTATGATTGCCTCCTAAATGGATTTACTTGGTCCTTCCTATCACACCCTTCAGTTTGTTCTCAACATACAAGCCAGTGTGTGTTTCTTCCTGACACAATTATTCAGTATCTCCGTGTCTCATTTAACGTAAGACTAGTGACTTCTCAGGCCTTCTGAATTTTTGACCCACTTGATTCCTTCAGCAACTTGTTACTTTCTCTTTTTTCAATTGTAGCCATCCTAGCAGGAATGGAGTGATGATCTCATTATGGTTTTTGGTTTGCAGTTCTTTAAAAATTAATGATGCCAATCATCTTTTCCTGTTCTTGTTGGTTAT
Source organism: Callorhinus ursinus (assembly GCF_003265705.2). Taxonomy (NCBI): domain Eukaryota; kingdom Metazoa; phylum Chordata; class Mammalia; order Carnivora; family Otariidae; genus Callorhinus; species Callorhinus ursinus. The sequence goes on from NW_027397064.1 coordinate 104,819,857, forward strand.
TTAGATATCTTCTTTGGAGAAATGTTTGCTCAAACCCTTTGCCCAATTTTTAGTGAGATTGTTTTTTTGTCATTGAGTTATAAGAGTTACATATTCTGGACACTAGTCTCTTACCAGATATGTGATTGCAAATATTTTCTCCCATTCTCTAGTTCACTTTCTTCTTGGTGTATGTCCTTTAATGTAAGGTTTCTAATGAAGTCCAATTTCTGTGTTTCTTCTTCTGTTGTTTGGACTTTTGATTTCCAAGAACTTGTTCCTCTGCCTGCAAAGTTATTTTCCAATTTACCACATGCCCTACTATTTTATCTCTTCCAGAACTTGTCATAAGTACAATATCTTAACAGGGCCTTCACTATTAACCCTGTTTAAAATGGTAACCCTTTCTGGCCTCAGCACTCCCTGCCTCACTCCCTGTTCTATTTTTCTCCATCAGTTATTTTCTCATGATGTGATTTATTTACTTATGTATGCACACTTGCAGACTTAAGCTAGATAAGAAAGGGGTTAGCAGTTGATAATGTTCTGCCACAGTTCTCATGCCAGGAGCAGAGCCTGCTGCAGAGGAGGTGCTCAATGTACTGCCTGGCAAGGGAGTTCAGCCTGTTACCAGGGAGCTGATTCTTCCTGTGTGTAAGCAATTTTATGTCTCCTTGCTCACCTATCTTTGACTTCCAAATGTTACTTCATCATTTATGTAATTATCAGCATAATCATCACTATCAAGCAATATTTAGAAAGGTTCCACCTCCTCATGGTGCTAAGCTAAGTATAGCTATGGAAGCATGCATCTGGGATTTTCCAGGACAACCTCGATTTAAAAATATATTTATTAAACAATGTAACCCAGTTTTCCCTCAAAAAAATTAGTCATAAGAAACAGCAATTTTGCATCGCGGCTTATGAGCTGAGCTTCTGACCTTACATTGATGTGATGGCTTTTCTGAGCTACAGTTTCCTCATCTATAAAATTAGGTTGTTGTGAGGATTAAGGAAAACCATTTCTCACAATGGGAACTGTGCGCTTAATTTCATTCGTTGGTAGGGTGGGCACAGAATACTTAAAATGGTAGCTATTATAAGAAGTATTAAGCTTATTAGTAATAATAACTATGATGTCTTGATTGAAGAATTGGAGTACTCATTCCAAAAGCACTACATCACCTTAAAAAAAAAAAAAAACTTGTGCTCAGAATGTGCTTTCTTAATGGATTTAATTTAGTAATTATGGTAGTGGTGATGGTACTGATAATGATCATTAAAATAATAAATACTGAATTAAGAATCCACAGCTCCTGACTGGGTAGTAGTAATACAGTGTCATAAACAATGTCAAGGTATTTGTGAGATACAATTTTTTTCTGCCTAATTGCCTGAGTTCCTAAATATTTCAACTAACTTATGTTTCTTTAAAGCCTCAAATATGAACGTATATGTCATATTCCAAATAGGCTTTGTTTGTTGCGACCCACTTATTTACAAAATAAAAGTATCTACCAGGATAATGAAAGCATAATCTAGTTATTGAATACCTACTCTGTACTAGAAAACCAGGCTAATTATTTTGTGCTTTAGATAACTTAATCATCACATGTACCGTTTTTCTGATTTTATAGAGAAGCACCTGAGGCACAGAGAAAAACAAGGAATTGCTGCAGTTATATAGTTATAAAGGGGAAGTGGAAATTTCAACTCAGTTTTTTTCTTACTTCAAAGTCTAAAATATTTTCACAATGATGAGGTGCTGTTTTCTTTTTTACAGTTTTATTAAAATAAATTTAACACGCCATAAAATTTGCCCAAAGTCTATAGTTTGTGGTTTTGGGTATATTTAGAGTTGTAACATCACCATAGTCTAACTTTAGAACATTGTTTAACATCTCCAAAATAACACCCCCTACATATTTATAATCATTCCCCACTGCTTCATTGCCCACAATGCTCCAACCCTAGGAAATACTAATCTACTTTCTGTACTATGTACTTACCTGTTCCAGACATTTCATGTAAATGTAATCATGAAATGTGTTGTTGTTTTTTTTTTTTTGTAACTGGATGTTTTTTACTTAGCATAATATTTTTAAAATTAGTTCACATTATATGGATCACATCTTCTTTATCCATTCATCTTTTGAAGGGCATCTTGGCTCTTTTCACAGTTTGGCTATTGTGGACATTGCTGCTATGAACATTGGGGTGCTTATGACCCTTCTTTTAACTACATCTGTGTCTTTGGGGCAAATACCCAGGGGTGCAATTGCTGGATCATAGGGTAGCTCTATTTTTAATTTTTTTGAGGCACCTCCACACTGTTGTCCAACGTGGCTGTACCAACTTGCATTTCCACCAACACTGTAAGAGGGTTCCCCTTTCTCCACAACCTCTCCAGCATTTGTTGTTTCTTGCCTTGTCAATGTTTTGCCATTCTAATTGGTGGAAGGTGGTATCTCAATGTGGTTTTGATTTGAATTTCCCTGATGGCTAATGATGATGAACATTTTTTCATGTGTCTGTTAGCAATTTGTATGTCTTCTTCAGAGAAGTGTCTGTTCATGTCTTCTGCCCATTTTTGGAATTGATTACTTGTTTTTTGAATGTTAAGTTTGAGAAGTTCTTTATAGATCTTGGATACCAGCCCTTTATCGGTAGTGATATTTGCAAATGTCTTCTCCCATTCTGTGGGTTGCTTCTTTGTTTTGTTGACTGTTTCCTTTGCTGTGCAGAAGCTTTCTATTTTGATGAGAAGTCCAAAAAGTTCATTTTTGTTTTTGTTTCACTAGCTTTGGAGATGTATCTTGAAAGAAGTTTCTGTGGCCAATGTCGAAGAGGTTACTGCCTATGTTCTTCTCTAGGATTTTGATGGATTCCTGTCTCACATTGAGGTCTTTCATCCATTTTGAGTTTATCTTTTTGTATGGTGTTAAAGAATGGTCAAGTTTCATTCTTCTGTATATAGCTGTCCAATTTTCCCAACACCATTTATTGAAGAGACTGTCTTTTTCATTGCATATTTTTTCCTGCTTTGTTGAAGATTATTTGACCACAGATTTGAGGGTACATATCTGGGCTCTCTATTCTGTTCCATTGGTCTATATGTCTGTTTTTGTGCCAGTACCATGCTGTCTTGGTGATCACTGCCTTGGAATATAGCTTGAAATCAGGCAACGTGATACCCCCAGCTTTGTTTTTCTTTTTCAACATTTCCTTAGCGACTCAGGGTCTTTTCTGATTCCATAAAAATTGTAGGATTGTTTGTTCCAGCTCTTTGAAAAATGTCATTGGAATTTTGATCGGGATGGCATTGAAGGTATAGATTGCTCTGGGCAGCATAGACGTTTTAACAATGTTTATTCTTCTGATCCATGAGCATGGAAAGTTTTTCCATCTTTTTGTGTCTTCTTCAATTTCTTTCATGAGTGTTCTGTAGTTCCTAGAGTATAGATCCTTTACCTCTTTTAGCCTGGTTCTGGGTATTAAGGAGGGCATGAATTGCATGGAGCACTGGGTGTTATGCACAAACAATGAATCATGGAACACTACATCAAAAACTAATGATGTAATATATGGTACTAACATAAATAAATAAATAAATAAATAAATAAATAAATAAATAAATAAAATACAAAGAAGAGAAAGATAAAAAAATAAATTAATTCTCATTATAGGATGTATCAAGTATTTATTTTCTATTGCTAATTAATAGTCTATGCATTAATTATTAATGTTTTATTAATATATAGATATACCACATTTTGCTTATCCATTCATCAGTTTAAGAGCATTTTAAATTGTTCTCACATTTTTGGCTATTATGAATAACACCGTTATAAATATTAAGGCCAAAATAGGTTTTCCTTTCTCTTGGATTATATACATAGGAGTAGAATAAGTGGGTCATATAGAAATTATATGTTTAGCACTTTGAGGAACCACCAAACCTTTTTCCAAAGCTGCTGAACCATTTTATGCATCCATCAGCTGTGTAGGAGGCTTTCAATTTCAACACATCTTTGCCAACTTTTGTTATTGTCCAATCTGCTTATTTTAGTTGATTGGGTATGAAGTGATATCTCGTTGCAGCTTTGACTGTCATATTTCCTAATCACTAATGTTGACCAACTTTTCATGTGCTTACTGGGACCTTATAGATCTTCCTTAGAGAAATGTCTATATAAATTATTAACCTATCTTTAAACTGGATTATTATTTTTTTCCATTTTTGACTTGTAAGTGTTCTTTATATATTCTGGAGCATACCAGATATATGATTTGAAAATACCTCTCCCATCTGTAGGATGCAGTTTTTCTTCTTGATGGTGAACTTTGATGTTCAGTTTTTCATTTATTATTTTTGTTTGTTTGTTTGTTTTTAATTTCAATGAAGTTCAATTTATCTATATGTTGCTTTTGTCACTAATGATTTTGATGTCATATGTAGGAAACCATTATTTAGACCAATGTCATAAAGATTTATATCTATGATTTCCTCCAGGATTTCTATAGTTTCAGCTCTTAAATTTAGAGATATGACCCAATATCAGTTCATTTTTGTTTATGCTGTGAAGTAGGAGTTGAGTTCATTGTTTTGCATGTACTATACCAATTGAACTGACACCATTTTGTTTAAAGGGCTAATATTTCCCATTGCACATTCTTTGAGCCATTGTCAAAAATTATTTGATCACAAATGTGAAGATTTATTTCTGCACTCTCAATTATATTCCATTGGTCTATTCATTTGTCCTTACTCCAGTATCACAATCTCAATTACTACAGTGCTGGATTAGGTTGTGAAATGGATAAATACTAGCCCTCTAACCATTAAATCCTTTTCAAAATTGGTTTGGCTATTTTATGTCTCTTGCATTCCATGTGAATTTTTAAATTCATATGTTGTGTCAGTTTCTTAAAGAAAATGTTGATAAAGATGATGTTGGTCTATAGATTAATTTGAGAATTATCATTATTTTAAAATGTTAACTCTTCTGATCCATAAATGTGGGATGTCTTTCCCTTTATTTAGATCTTCTTTAAATAATTTCAGCAGTATTTTCCAGTGTGCAATTCTTGCAATTCTTTTGTTATATTTATTTCTAGTTATTTCTGTTTTTATTAATGCTATTATAAATGTTTCTTATTTTCTTTTTCTTTTTACATATCTATTTATTTTATTATATACTATTTTTAATTTATTTTTATATTATTCATTGCCAGTATATAAAAATATATTTAATTCCGTATATTTATCTTCTACCCTGCCACAATCTTAAAGAAATTTATTAGTTGTATAACTCTTTATTTGACTCCTTAGTATTTTTT
>NW_027397064.1:104830175-104833583 GCF_003265705.2 Callorhinus ursinus
CTATCCTCCCGAATATCGCCTCGGATTCACTTCTCCGCACGTCCTACCTTCCAGAAAGTGGTCACTTTTCTGTTCAGAGAGTTGTTGCTACTCTCTTCTTCGGTCTCCTGTTGAGTTCGTAGGTGTTCAGAATGGTTTGATCCCTATTCAGCTGAATTCCTGAGACCAGACGAAATCTAGGTCTCCTACTCCTCCGCCATCTTGCCTCCTTAGTATTTTTTATACACAAGATTGTATCAACTGAAAATAGTAAGTTTTACATCTTTCTTTCTAATGTAGTTGACTATCTCTTCTTCTTGCCTGATTGCCCTACTTAGAACCTCCAGTACAATATTGACTAGAAGTAGTAAAAGCGGAGATACATCCTTGACTTGTTCCTGATCTTAGAAGGAAAGTATTCAATTTTTCTCCATTATGAATAATGGTAGCTATAGATATATCATAGGTACCCTTTATCAGGTTCAGAAAGTTTCCTTCTAAACCTGGTGTCTGGCTTTTTATTTTTTGTCTTTTTTTTAAATTATTATTATGAAAATGTATTGGGTTTTGCAAAATGCTTTGTGTGAGCTTACTGAGATGATTATATAGTTCTTTTTATTTTATTAATATTGTCTGTTATACTATCAATTTTCATATACCAATGAATTTGTCATGTTGTTTAATCTTTTTATGTCTTTGAATTTGCTTTGCTAGTATTTCCTTGGATACTTTTACATCAATATTCATCAATGAGGGTGGTCTATAGATATTTTTCTTGTTATGTCTTCATTTGGGTTGAGTATCAAAGTAATGCTGGTCTCATAGAATGGATTGGGAATTGTCCCTTTTTCTCTATTTTATGGAAAAGTTTGGGAGAGGAAGATGTTAATGGTAGAACTCCTGGATAAAGCCATCAGGACCAGGGCTTATGTGTGTGTGTGTGGTTGGGGTGGGAGGAACAGATTATTTTTTGTTTGTTTTTCAGTAATTCAATCTCTTTGTTACAAGTCTATTCAAATGTTATGTTTCTTTTTGAATCAGGTTCAATATCTTTTTTGTTTTTAAGAATTTTCCATCTCATCTACATTTCTAGTCTATTTCTATATAATTATTTGTGGTATTTCGTTATTGTCATATATATTTCTGTAAGGTCAGTAGTGATGTATCTTCTTACATTCCCAATGGTAGTAATTTTAATCTTTTGTTGTTGTTGTTGTTCTGTTCAGTATAAAGTTTTATAAAATTTGTTAATCTTTTTAAAGAATCTTTTTGTTTCTTTGATTTTTCTCTATCATTTTGCTATTACCTATTTCATTTATTTATTCATTAGTCTTTATTATTTCATTTTTTCTGCTTGACTTTGGCTTCATTTGTTCTTTTCCTAGTATCTTAAGGTAAAAAGTAAGGTTGTTCATTGGAGATTCTTCTTTCTTCTTTTCTTTTCTTTTCTTTTTTTTTTTTTAATATAGTCATCTATAGCTGTAGATTTTCCCTCTAAGCTTTCTTTACCCACATCCTATAAATTGTCTTTTGTATTTTTGTTTTCATTTATCTCAAAGTTTTTTCTTATTTCTTTTGTGATTTCTATTTTGACTCATTGGTTAGGAGTATGATATTTAATTTTCACTTATTTGTGAATTTCCCTATTTATTGTATTTTTTAAAGTTTTACTTTAATTGCAAGATTTTTGTATTACATACTTTGTATGATATCAGTAATTTTAAATTTATTGTGTATTGTTTATTTCCTAACATATCATCTATTTTCAAGACTGTTTATTATGTACTTGAGATTATATATTCTGCCATAATTGTTGAACATTCAAGTGATGTCTGTTAGATCTAGATGGTATTAGAGCTAGATGATGTTAGATCTAGATCTAGTTCTAGATCTAGTGGAACAGACCTGTTCCACTGCAAAGGCTCCCTCCAGGGTTAGTTAGGGATTGGCTCTGTGTGGCTGGGGGACATAACAATACCCAGGACCCCCCGAAGCCAGAGAAGAGGGGTCTGGGATGTTTTTCAGACCAGGCGCTTACACCATCTGGTCTTCTGTTTTCTTTTTTATTTTATACCTAGTTCTATCCTTTATTAACACTGGGGTATTGAATTTTCCAGTTATTATTGAATTATCTATCACTATCTGTCATTCCAACTCTTTATGTTTTTGATTCAATATTTTGGGGCTCTATTGTTAGTTGTATATATGGTTGTAATTATTGTATCTTCCTAATGATTTGAACTGTTCTCATTATAAAATGCCCCCTTTCTTGTCTCTAGTAACAATTTCTTAATATTTGTTTTCTCTAATGTTAGTATAGCTATTCTACTTCTCTTTTAGCTGTATTTGCATGGCATATATTTTCCCATCCATTTATTTACAGCATATTTGTATTTTAAAATATGACAGTGTCTCTCATAGACAACATATATTTGGATCTTGGGTTTTTTTGCATATGTCTGTACTTTTCTGTATCTATCTCTACCCTTGATTGGGTTATTTAATCTATTTCTTATGTAATGTAATTACTGATGCGATAGGATATACATCTGCTTTTTTCTAATAGTTTTTAATATGTCTTAAGACCATTGCCCCTTTTTTGATTCCTGCCTTACTTTTAATTTTAGATAGTTATATTCTAGGCTATCTCTTAAATTTTTTTTTGATGTTTCTCTTACTACATGATTTGTGTCATTTTCTTACTAGTTATCTGGGGAATTACAGTTAGCATCTTAATTTAAAACAATCTAGTTTGGGTTAATACTAACTTAATTTTAATAATATACAAAAACTTTTCTATGAGACGTTTTTATTCCCCTTCCCACCTTGGTATTATCAGTGTAATACTAATTAAATCTTTATACCTTATAAACCCATCCTTATAGTTTTTTATTTATCACTTTTTTGCAATATTGCTGTTATAGTTCCTTTTAAGTTTTTTTTTCCTTTTAACTCTTTAGCCATGGATGTCTTTCTTTCTTTGAAATATATTTATAAACATTGGTTTAAAGGCTTTTTCTAACTAGTCTAATATTTGGGCTTCCACAGGGACAGGTTTTTTTTTTTTTTCCCCACAGACAGTAATTTATTCTCATGACAACTGAAGTGGGGAGAGGGAGGAGGAATATGTCACTGGCAGCTTGATTTGTTTACTCCTCCCAGAAACTGGGTAGCCCTACCTCCATGATCCTGTAAGTCTTCTTTTTTTTTTTTTTTTTGAGTAGTGTTCCATGATTCATTCTTTGCCTATAACGCTCAGTGCTCCATTCAATATGTGTCCTCTTTAATACCCATCACCAGGCTAACCCATCCCCCAACCCCTCTCCCCTCTAGAACTCTCAGGTTGTTTCTCAGAGCCCATAGTCTCTCATGGTTCGCCTCCCCCTCCAATTTCCCCCCTTCATTTTTCCCTTCCTACTATCTTCTTCT
>NW_027397064.1:104833593-104887883 GCF_003265705.2 Callorhinus ursinus
TTCTTCTTCTTCTTCTTCTTCTTCTTCTTCTTCTTCTTCTTCTTCTTTTTTTAACATATAATGCATTATTTGTTTCAGAGGTACAGGTCTGTGATTCAACAGTCCCACACAATTCATAGCATTCACCACAGCACACACCCCCCACAATGTCCACCACCCAGCCATCCCATCCTTCCCACCCCCACCACCCCAGGAAACCCACAGGTTGTTTCCTCAGACCAAGAATTCCTCATATAAGTGAGATCATATGATACATATCTTTCTCTGATTGACTTATTTCACTCAGCATAATACCCTCCAGTTCCATCCACGTCATTGCAAATGGCAATATTTCATTCCTTTTGATGGCTGCATAATATTCTATTGTACATATATATACACCACATCTTCTTTATCCATTCATCTGTCGAAGGACATCTTGAGTCTTTCCATAGTTTGGCTATTGTGGACATTGCTGATATAAACATCAGGGTTCACATACCCCTTCAGATCACGACATTTGTATCTTTGGGGTAAATACCCAGTAGTGCAATTGCTGGGTCATATGGTAGCTCTATTTTCAACTTTTTGAGGGACCTGCATACTGTTTTCCAGAGTGGCTGCACCGGCTTGCATTCCCACCAACAGTGTAGGAGAGGTCCCCTTTCTCCTCATTCCCGCCAACATCTGTCATTTCCTGACTTGATAATTTTAGCCATTCTGACTGGTGTGAGGTGGTATCTCATTGAGGTTTTGATTTGGATTTCCCTGATGCTGAGGGATGTTCAGCACTTTTTCATGGGTCTGTCAGCCATTTGGATGTCTTCTTTGGAAAAATGTTTGTTCATGTCTTCTGCCCATTTCTTGATTGGATCATTTGTTCTTTGGGTGTTGAGTTTGATAAGTTCTTTATAGATTTTGGATACTAGCCCTTTATCTGCTATGTCATTTGCAAATACCTCCCCCATTCTCTCGGTTGTCTTTTGGTTTTGTTGACTGTTTCCTTTGCTGTGCACAAACTCTTTATCTTGATGAAGTCCCAATAGTTCATTTTTGCCCTTGCTTCCCTTGCCTTTGGCGATGTTTCTAGGAAGAAGTTGCTGTGGCTGAGGTCGAAGAGGTTGCTGCCTGTGTTCTCCTTTAGAATTTTGATGGACTCCTGTCTCATATTTAGGTCTTTCAACCATTTTGAGTCTATTTTTGTGTGAGATATAAGGAAATGGTCCAGTTTCATTCTTCTGCATGTGGCTGTCCAATATTCCCAACCATTTGTTGAAAAGACTGTCTTTTTTCCATTGGACATTCTTCCCTGCTTTGTCAAAGATTAGTTGACCATAGAGTTGAGGGTCCATTTCTGAGCTGTCTATTCTGTTCCACTGATCTATGTGTCTGTTTTTGTGCCGGTACCATACTGTTTTGATGATGACAGCTTTGTAATAGAGCTTGAAGTCCGGACTTGTGATGCCACCAGCTTTGCTTTTCTTTTTCAACATTCCTCCGGCTCTTTGGGGTCTTTTCTGGTTCCATACAAATGGGCCATAATTTCCTGTTTATATTTTATGCTTTTTTTTCTTAAAAAGTGGACATTTTAGATAGATACTGTGTAGCAACTCAGAATCAGCTCTCCCCTCTCCAGGTTTTGGTTTTTGTTGCCATTTTATTGTTGTTGTTTTATTGTTCACAGTGATGTTGTTTGTTTAGTGACTTTACTGGACTAATTCTAAAAAGTATATACTTCTTTTACTTTTCACACATGGTCACTGATGTTTCTACTCAGTTACCATTTTTTTTTTTACAGCTAATGATTGGACAGTTTTCCTTAAATACTCCACACCAATTAGTCTGCTAGTCTTTGTTAAGGGTATCTGACTATGTGTTGGGGCATTACTTCATTGTAGGCAGTTTACAGCTCTGCCTTTGCCTGCATATCCTTAAAGGCAGCCATATGTGAGAAGTTAGGACAAGTTTAGGTCTTTTCTGAGAGTGTGCACAGCCCAGCACATACACATTGCCTTCTAGATTTCCAGAAATCTGCTGAAGTTTTCCAAAGCCTGCTGTAGATATCTCCTCTCCCATTTTTTCCTTTTACATTTTTAGTCATCCTCTTGGTAGTCCCACCTGACATCACTGATATTAAACAATTCCTATTGATTGTTTTCAACACATACCCTCAGGATAGGGATGTTCATGTGGAGTGAGCAGTGAGTCAGATCATAATAGAGATAGGCTCTGAGACTGGATTAATTCAGGGAGTTTTCAGACAGATCAAATAGTGACAATTCTCTGGGGTGTGTCTTTTGGGAAAAACCAGACTCCTTCTACTCCCTTAAGTGGCTGTTAGGCTATGGTAGTTGTGAAGCTGTTAGTTTTCAAAGCTGCCATTGTTCTGAAGAGGAGATGAGAATAGGCAGGTTAGAACTTGTTCTTTATCAAAATTCAGTTTTAGTTCTTAAATACATGCTCCTCAGATTGTTGGAAACTTTTCATTAATTTCCAGAGCTCTAGAAAAGATGATTTTTGACAATGTTCTCATTGCTTTTATGGAAGAGCAGGTTTTCACAGGTCCTTACTCCACCATTCTGGAAGTGTTTTCTTGCAGTTGGGCCCTCGTGTGAGACCTGATGCTTATATTTGTTTAAGGTGATTTCCTGTGTTGGGAGCTGCCTGGTCTAATAAGCACTCCCAATGGGAGGATAGAAAAGTATACATGATAGCAAAATTAACCCTTTGCTAAGCAAAGGAGAGGCTAGGAAGGGAAGGTACCCGATTTTGTCATGGTTTCCTCTTCTGACTATTCTCTACTTGGTATTTGGCTTCTCTGAGCTCATTTCATGCTCACGCTTATCTTTATTCCATCTCTCTCTACCCAGTATCTTTACTGTTGCTTTTTTATCCTTTTGCTAGAAAAAGAGCTTCCTCAAGGACAGGAACGATGATGACTGTCACTTTGTATCCCCATGGCTTTAATTAGGCCTGGTACACAATAGGCACTCAGTAAATGTTTATGAAATAGAGTGAACTCCATACACTTTCATTTCAGAATCCCAAACTTATGTCAGGCAGGGCATGTTGAAATCCCTGCTACAAACTCATTTCCAGCAGGAAAGTAAAAAAGGGAGAAATGTCTGCAACACCCACATTCTCCTTAATTAGAGGGGTGAGTGGCCTGAAGCAAAGCCAAAAAAAAAAAAAAAGGAACAAACAAGCAAAAAATACAGGCAAGGGGTTGTTAAGGCACAACAGAATGCATCTCCTCTGGTTTGGGAGGCACCTCTCTGGTAAGCAAGACAAAGACCTGTTAAAGATCTCCTCAAGTAGTTGAACTGAGCTAAGAGCTGGTACACACCTGGAAAAGGCAGTGTCTAAGACCCAGGAATCTTATCCTTTCCCAGTAGGGCAAGCCTGCCATGCCAGTTTTCTGTGGCTAATGAAAACAATCCCTATCTTCATTATCACCCTTCCCTTTTGATTCTAAGAGACTTCAAGGTTTACAAATCTCTCACCTACCATGATCCTCATGGTGTTCCTATTCAGTCTCCACTTTACAGGTGAGAAGACTGAAGCTAAGGATCTTTCCTCAAATCAGTTGTCAAAATAAGTGAAAAAGCTGAGCCTAGAACCCAGATTTCTGGCCATTGGCCCCATAGTTTGTATTGTTTCTCTTAAATTCAATGCAAAATGAATTTCCTTGTTACTTCCTTGGGGTACATAACTATTCTCATTCTCAAGTGGCTTAACATCAGCTCTGTGACTGGCTCTCCCTCTCTCCATCTTTTTAGTCAATGGGAACACTAGTTGCTACAGTCTTTCACTTTGAAGTTTTGAAGGAGTGGAAATTTTATCGCATGCTCAGATGGGCATCTAGATAAAGGTATATCATTTCTAGCCAGATGTCCTCAAGGTACTTGTCAAATTTCTCATTTGTGTGAGGGTCAGTCTAACTCCTCTCTGTCTTTCAAGATTCAGTTTAGATGGTATATCCTCTGGGAGCTTGTTTTGCATTCCCCAGTCTAGAAGAGAGTCCTCTTTCCTCAGCTTTCACAGCATCCCATACTTTTCTCCACAGAAACATTAGCAGTATGACTCTGTGCTGTCATTCCTTGTAGTATTTTTTTCTCCTCTTCACTTTACCAATCTGAGTCAGCAGCAAGGGTAGGAAATCTAGAAAAGCTAAGAATGACTTTTTATTCCCAGCCATATTCCTGTGCCTCACACAAAGCCTGACATATTTTAGGCTCTCATTAGTGTTTTCCAAATGACTGACATTGATCTTCTCCCAGCCATCCTAGCTCTGAGTTCAATAGTCACACACTGTGAAAGCAGAGATTTCCTGGGGAAATGCATTTTGGACAAAACATTCTGGACAAAATGTTGACCATGGCCTGATTATGATGATGATGATGATGGTGCTTTTAATGGAACTGTAGATCTCTCCATGGTCTGCAAGATTGCAAGTTATTGGCTACCAAGCCACTGAACTGGGGCAGGAGAGAAAACGGAACATCACATATATCCCTACTGTCTTCCTGAGGTTCAATAGTTTCACTTGGATAGGCGATTTTCAGTTGGTTCTGTGGCTTAGGTTAATTGCCAGAGTTCTGAAATGGTTGATTTTAGTCGTTCTGCCTGCAGTTTTGTTGTTTTAGGGGGAGAGCGAGTTCAGCAAGGTCCTCACACTGCCATTTTGGAAGAGGTGATGATTTTATAATTTTGAAATTGTGAGAGAGTATAGGCTGAGTTTGGAATGAATTGTACCTTGTTACCAGCTACAGAAAAAGATGTTGGTTAATTAGTAATGCAAAAATAAGAGGCAAGCCATTTAGGCACTCAACGAAACAAATTGTTTCAATCACTCTGTAAATATTTACTTATAGGCAAACAACTATAATGATCATCATAAACTTCATCTATTTAAAATGATTTTATGGGTTGTTGTTGCTGCAATTGGTGGTAGTAGTAGTGGTGGCAGTTGTGTGAGTGTATTGTGTATGTTTGGGGTGCTCATTTTAAATTGAGAACATTTTATTGAGGGTAAAATCAACTATTTTCAGGGAAGCCTAGGTTGTTCAGTTGGTTAAGTGGCTGCCTTCGGCCCAGGTCATGATCCCAGGGTCCTGGGATCGAGTCCCACATCGGGCTCCTTGCTCAGTAGGGAACCTGCTTCTCCCTCTATCTCCCTCTGCTTGTGCTCTCTCTGTCAAATAAATAAAATATTTTTAAAAAATCAACTATTTTCAGAACTCAAAAGCAATAATCTGGATGTTTCCTCCAGTTAATATAAATTACTCAAGAGTCTCTGAAAGCACAGTGTGGCTGAAAATGAATATCTGCTATTGGGGGATCAACGTGCCTCACTCTTTCCCAAACACTTTGTAGCTGGGTACTTCAGACTGCTTGGTTAGTCCATTGTAAGTTCTACAAACCAGGGAATCTATGAAGCATCTTCCCATAATTGCATTGGTTTTGTTGTTGTTCCATTAATCACCAGAAAGGGATATTTGTGGCTTTGCTCATCTTAAATTCTGTAATACTAAGTTATGTATATACAACATTAATCTTTCTATCATTTTCCTGATAAAAAAGGAAAGAAAATAGTCCTCTAGTCAATCCTCCAAAATGTTAGGCAACTAACATTTCTTGACTGACTAATCACCTTACTTTATTGAGTGAGTAATCATCTTATCTACACAGTACCACTGGGGAGGTAGTAAATTGTGAAATGCCACCTTGGACAACTCATTTTCTTTCTCTGCACAAGGCTTGAGGATTCTTCAAGCCAGATTGTACTGAAGAATGTCATGTTTCCAAAGGATAAGCTTTATCTTCCATGAAACAGACCATTTGCAAAATTAATAGGTAAATTAACAAAGTGTAACAGCCCATTAGACCCACTGTCATAGTTTAGAATCTGAGCTGGGAAAGGAAGCAAAAGCTAAATGTGTAAACAGAAGTTCCCTGAAATGACAGGAGCTATCTGTCTGTGTGGAGAATTGTGGCCACTCAGTTGGAGCCCACAAACTGCTATTAACATGTGGTCCCCTTAGAGCCTCAGCACACGTGCACCAGAAGCAAGCTCTTGAGCTTTCAGACCAGAGCTAGCAATCTTACTTTGTGTGGGCTGGAAGTGTTATATTGCAGTAAAAGTGCTACAGCCTACTCTACTAACCATTTCTTCATTTTTTTTTTCAAAAAGTGTCTATTGAATACTTGCAGTGTTGAAATTTTAATAGCCCTTACTATATACCAAGGCCTGCATATGGCCACTGTTTTCCACTTGGAGAGCTAACTCTCTTAATGTAAACTAGAAACTACTGCCCTCCTGATCAAAAGACTGTGGGCCATACTAGCTAAAATCAGGAACTTTGCAATCAAATAGACTACTGTGTGACCTTGGGAACTTCTTTGGCCTCTTTTTAAGTCCTACTTTCATTAGATGTAAAGTGAAGATAATCTCACATTGTGGGGTAGTTTTAATTGTAGTAATTAAAAAAAAAAAAAGTCCAGGGGCACCTGGGTGGCTCAGTAGTTAAGCGTCTGCCCTCGGCTCAGGTCATGATCCCAGGGTCCTGGGATCGAGCCCCACATCGGGCTCCTTGCTCGGTGGGAAGCCTGCTTCTCCCTCTCCCACTCCTCCTGCTTGTGTTCCTGCTCTGGTTATCTCTCTCTCTGTCAAATAAATAAATAAAATCTTTAAAAAAGTCCATGTCAATAATAACCACAGGTAACTCTTACTGAATTCTTAGTATGCGCCAGGTCGTATGTTAAGAGATTTTTATGCACTATGTCACTTAAGTCTCACAACTAACCTGTTAAGTGGGAACTATTATTATGTATATCTTACATTTGGAGAAACTGAGGTAGGAGACATCAAACAGCTTGCCCATGGTCACTGAGCAAGTAAGCAATGGAGGTGGACTTCAGCTCTAAGCTGTCTGTCCCTAGAGCCTTGATCAGCCTTGACATTTCATCATCAGGCATTATTGTGTTTGTAAATAGTAGCTCTCAATCAGTGCAAAGTTCCTTCCTTTGCTCTTATTACCACTTCCACCTCTCCTATCTACCATAGGGATTAAAACTCTACTTGAGTACTTTTCTAGCTAACCTCTGAGGTACACTGTCTTCAAATTGGTTAATAAAGCCTCTTGATCTTCAAAATGTAAATTACTTGAGTGCTGAGGTGCACCTGGATGAAAATCCCCTTGGATGCTTCTTTTAATTCCAGCTGCCAAAGTGCAAGGGGTTCATTTCCCTTTTGCCTCTCATATAAATTAAAGAAGACACATTATTTCCATTTTCCTGTCTCAGATCTCATCTTCTTCACTATTTTGGAGGCTGTTCAGAATAAATACCATAAAATGGCTCATTTCTGCTTACACTTTATTTCTTAGTACCCACATAGATCATCTCAATCACCTATAGAAATATTTGTGTCAAAGGCTAAGGCAGCTGATAAATTTTTTTCCTTGTAGGTTATGAGTCTGAGTATCCCAGCATCTCTGCATTGAAAGAAAAATAGTTACATTTGGTGTTTGTGATGACTTGAGATAGTGAAAATATTTTTACTGCCAACAAAAGCAGTTTTATGGTGTTCAATCCTGAATCACTAAAATCTGGATTTTCAGTACAGCAAATTGCACTGCTTACAACTGAGGTTTTTCAAAATGAGTGCAATTTATTATTTAGGCAGTCTTCATTGGCAAGTTTGTCTATATGGCTAATGTCTTTGAAGAGTCAACAGACATGCAACACCTAAAATGTGTGTGTGTGTGTGTGCATGTGTGTGTGTATATGTGTGTGTGATTGACTATTCTGTGAGAAAGAGGGGATAGCATGTAAGTGGAAATACTGATGTTGTAAACAATAAAAGGTCCAGAAGCCTCAGGTTGTAATTTCTTTAAGAGTTGTCATTTTTGCTATTGTTTCCCTGTACTATTTTTTTAATTTCTTATTCCATAGTTAACTTTTAGTCTCTACAATTACATTATGAAGCTCCTACAATTGTTTTTGAAGCAATGTGATGTAGTGGGGCATTAGATCTGAGATTTAGACCTTAGTCCATCTAACTCCAAAGTTTATTGTCATACTATCCTAGACAGAAATCGATGGACACTCTTCTGCTTTTGAATGGAGACAGTGGTGTTTGGGATGGGTGACTGTGGAGGGCATATTCAATCCATTTTTTTATTTATTAATGGGTTAATTTGGGCACAGCGTTCAGCTAAGTACTGGAAGGCTGGGAGAGGTACACAGATACTAATATTTAGGATTCAATTCCTTTAAGAAACTTAGCATATATTTTGGTAGAGTGGGGTGGAGAAATAGGCATGAAGTCAAGAAAGACTTGCAGGACAACATGACACTTATGTGAACTTATATGAAGGCTAAAAGCAAAGTGGTCTTATGCAAGTTTATAGAACTGTGAACTGAAGTGGTAGATCACTTCACGTAATACTGTAATTTATGGATGTATTAAAGGTTCTCCTGGGGCACCTGGGTGGCTCAGTTGGTTAAGCGTCTGCCTTCGGCTCAAGTCGTGATCCCAGGGTCCTGGGATCGAGCCCCGCATTGGGCTCCCTGCTCTGCGGGAAGCCTGCTTCTCCCTCTCGCACTCCCCCTGCTTGGGTTCCCTCTCTCACTATATCTCTATCTGTCAAATAAATAAATAAAATCTTTACAAAAATAAAAAAAAAATATAAGTTCTCCAAAGGGGGCTCACCTGCAAAGGAAGAGGACCTGGGACAACATGGTGAGAGGTCAAAGGGATGGGGAGAGAGAGAGAGACCCAGCTTACTCAGTTCTCCAGACAAGCTCAGCTTTTCCAACATACCAATATGCCAGCCATGGAGGTAAAGTCAACAGTCATGGGGGTGAAGTCATCTTTTTTTTTTTTTTTAATATGAATGCATTTTTTTAAAAGATTTTATTTATTTATTTGAGAGAGAGAGAATGAGAGAAAGAGAGCACATGAGAGGGGGGATGATCAAAGGGCAAAGCAGACTCCCCGCCAAGCAGGGAGCCCGATGCGGGACTCGATCCAGGGACTCCAGGATCATGACCTAAGCCGAAGGCAGTCGCTTAACCAACTGAGCCACCCAGGCGAGGGGGGGGGGGGGGGTTGGGGAATTCATCTTGACATTCCAACTTCAGCTGACATCTCATCACAAGTATGAGAAACTCTGAGAGTAGAAAAAGAATTGTCCAGCTGAGACCTAGTCAACCCACAGAATTGTGAGAAATAATAAAATAATTATTTAAAGCCACAAAGTGTTGGAGTAGCTGGTTATACATCAATGGATAAGTGAAACAGTGGAGCTTTGAAGGTTGGATAATTTGAATAGATAGGAATTATAAGCATGGGAGCTTATGCGAAATAATTTGATATTTATTTATTTATTATTTATTTATTGAATTCGTTAAGATTGTAAATAAATTATCTAATTCATAATTGTCCAATAGAACTTACTGTGATGGTGCAAGTATTCTTTAGTTAACTTTTACAATATAGTGGTCACTTGCCACAGGGTGGCTATGGAGTATTTGCAGTAGGGTAACTGTGAATGAGGAATTGAAATTTTAATTTTAATTAATTTAACTTTAAACTGAAATAACTACATGCAGCTATAATATTGGACAATATAGCACTAAAGCTTTGGAAGTGGATACATTTCAGTGGTAGATGATGTTAACTCCTAGCTTTTGCAATCAGAAGTTGGGTTTGTGGGATAGGAATTAGCTGACTTTGTGGTTGTGTTCCTTCTGGGTTTGGCATTGACTAGCTGGATGTGTAGGGCCAGAGTGATATAAGGAAGGAGTGGTATATTTACTACTTAAAACACTTTAAATCAGTGAATCTCATTGTGGGATAAAAGATTGGGGTGTCCATTAACAATGGCCCACCCAAGTTGTTCTACGTGAAGGACCTAAGCACTGCATTATAAGGAGACCTCTGGCTGACATGGGTATAGGTGCAATTCATGATTAAAGCTTGTTTTTAATGATCAGTTTACTATGTCTGTGGGTAGTAAAAGAGGCCTCCTTAAAGAGTTATTAAGCATTTCATTAGGTATGTTTGATATTCTTCAGGAATATTTTTCTTCCCTTCCCTTCCTTTCCCTTCCCTTCCCTTCCCTACCCCTCCCTTCCCTTTCCATCTGAAATGCACTGCTCTGGAAGTTTCATAGGTTCATGGGTTTCCTTTTCAACCAGAATTACATTTTTCTTAAGTTCCTCCCTTGAGTGCTTAGAGAATATTGATGTGAAAGGTGGTTGGTAATCATAGGAAGCAATTTCTATATTCAGAAAGGATGGTACTTCCTGTGCATGGAAACTACAGAGAAACCTTTAAGTGGCAGACAGGAAGATCTGACTGAATTACAAAATGTCTGTCATGAAAAATAGCTATTTTTCTTTGGAGCATATATTCTCTTTTGCAAATCTACTCTTGGTTTTAGTGAATACAGAGGATCATTTTTAGTTATTAGTAAGCAGGTACATACAATTAGAGTATTGAAATCTTAGGGAATACTATGGCATCATAGTAAGTTAATTTTGCTCTATTAATACTGAGTTAGACATTTACTTATTAAAGTATTTATTCAAAAATTGAGGAATTTGTTCAAGTACATTTTACTAGCACTAATTCTGAACTAATGGGGCCCAAATACATGAAACTGCTACATTCATGAGAAGTGTGCTAGGTTCCTAGTGCCACATGCTCTCTAGACCTTAGTTCTTTTTTGTATATATTAGAGGAAATATGGCTACCTAAAAGATACTCATTACTGAGATCTATCTATGATTCTCTACCCCAAATCTTATTCTTTAAGCAATAAGCTCTACAATGTTTGCCAACAACAACATCTCAAATTGGCCTTTGTTTTGTGGAAACAAAATCATGATTAAGCCTTTGGCAATGATATTTTTGGAACTGGTGGTTTATTTGTATATTTATTTATTTATTTTTAATTTTTTATTGTTATGTTAATCACCATACATTACATCATTAGTATTTGATGTAGTGTTCCATGATTCATTGTTTGTGCATAACACCCAGTGCTCCAAGCAGAATGTGCCCTCTTTAATACCCATCACCAGGCTAACACATCCCCTCACCCCCCTCCCCTCTAGAACCCTCAGTTTGTTTTTCAGAGTCCATCATCTCTCATGGTTCGTCTCCCCCTCTGACTTACTCTATATTTATTTTTTTAGCAAGCAGAATCCTAAGAACATTTGGGGGGCTCAAGGTAGGGGGTTTCTGTAACAGGCTAAGCAGTCATGTGCATGGTCTGGTTTGTGGCTTGGAATTCTCAGCGGAGTGGATTTGAGGGGAGAGGCTGAGGAGAGGAGCCTGGTTAGGAGCCTGATGTTGCTGTCTTAGTCAGGGTTACTAAGACCCAACCTGGGGCACTGTCATTAGCTGGGGTAGAGAATGGGGCCAATTTTAGGAAAGTTTGTCAGCCTCTGTGACTGTGTCAGAAGATGGAGAGAGCAGGAAAGTGAGACAGACAGAATGGCAGAATAAGTTCCAGAATTTTGGCTTCATGAAAGAGGTAAATGTTAATGCAGTTCATTCAGAGGGGAGGGAGACTCCCTAGTGTGACTGGAAATACAGTGAGTTCATTTGGGGACATGCAGTTAGCCAGTAAGTGTTATATCTTGGGGCGTGGGGAGTAATTAAAAAGCTAAGGTGTGAAATATAGCATCAGATGGACCTGTTAAGCAATAATGTATTGCCAAACTGATGAAAAGTCATTATCCTTAAATAATGGCCTGCATCTGAAAGTTAATTATTACAGGGTGAGTTTATGGGTGCCTCATGCAGACAAGGTCAATTATCTTATACCCATTTAAAATGTATTATGAATAATTCACAGGTAAAAGTTAGCTGTAAAACATGTTAAAAATAAAGGTGGAGAAAACATTGAATTCAGTGGTAATGTATTTTGATAATCAGATAGATAATTTTACATGGATGATGTTCATACTTAGTATATCAAGAATTGCTCAATAGAATGAAGACGTTCAACACTTGCCACTATCCTGCTCCTGGTAATTGTGATACTATTTTTCTTAGTACGATCACTATTTTCATTTTGCATTTGACTACATCCAGCACAGTAACCATTTATCAAGCATTTATTCTTTGCCCAGCTTTATGGCTTTATGTTAACTCCCAGGGATATAATGGTTAGTAACCCAAGAGTACTGCTACTCAGGAGCTCAGTCTAGGGGCACCTAGGTGGCTCAGTCTGCCTTTGGTGTGTGCCTTCGGCATCTACCTTTGGCTCAGGTCATGATCCCAGGGTCCTGGGATCGAGCCCCGCATCAGGGTCCCTGCTCAGCAGGAGGCCTGCTTCTCCCTCTCCCACTCCCACTCCCCCTGCTTGTGTTCCTGCTCTCACTGTCTATCTCTCTGTCAAATAAATAAATAAAATCTTTAAGAAAAAAAAAAGAAGCTCAGTTAATGGAGGAGATAAATCAGTAAACAAATAATTTTAAATAAAATAATCATTGTTGGGATAGAGGTAGAGAGGCCTGGCCTTGGGAATGGTTTCTTGAGTGAGATTAGATCCAAAACAAGTCTTGAAGGACCAGTGCGAATTAGGCAAGATAAGATAAACACAGAGTATGCTGTGTCTGGGGAGTGAAGCTGAGCCAAAAGCATAGGCTCTAGAGTATGAAACAGCATTGTGCATAGACATATGTGCATGTATGTATGTGTCTGGGTGTGTGTGTATGTGTAGGTGTGTGTATATATACATATGTGTTTATATGTGCCACGTGTATGTCTATGTGTGTATGCATGTGTGTCTATGTGTACCATGTGTATGTGTCTATGTGTATGTATGCATGTGTGTTTCCTGTGTACCATGTGTATGTGTATACATGTGTGTATATATGCATATGTGTTTGTGTGTACCGTGTGTATGTGTCTATGTGCATGTGTGCATATGTTTTATGTGTGCCATGTGTATATGTATGTGTGTGTATGCATATGTGTTTGTGTGTACCGTGTGTATGTGTCTATGTGCATGTGTGCATATGTTTTATGTGTGCCATGTGTATATGTGTATGTGTGTATATATGCATATGTGTTTGTGTGTACCATGTGTATGTGTCTATGTGCATGTGTGCATATGTTTTA
The DNA here is from genome assembly GCF_003265705.2 of Callorhinus ursinus. Classification (NCBI taxonomy): domain Eukaryota; kingdom Metazoa; phylum Chordata; class Mammalia; order Carnivora; family Otariidae; genus Callorhinus; species Callorhinus ursinus. The sequence continues at coordinate 104,846,717 of NW_027397064.1, forward strand.
TGTGTGCCATGTGTATATGTATATGTGTGTATATATGCATATGTGTTTATGTGAACCATGTGTATGTGTATATGCATGTGTGCTGTTTAGGGCAGTGGAACCAGAGGTAGCTGGTTTATCTCTTAGAGTATAGGTCAAAAGGCAGTCAGTCTCGATTTACAACCTCCATGGTGTTTTCTTTTCTCATTTCAATTGATTTTGCTCTGAGTGCTAACCCAGAGATTTCTATATCAAATAAAATTAAAATTATTGTTTCTTTTTATTTCTATTCTGCCTGCTTGTGCCCAGGGTAGGATGATGAATCCTCACACTTGTGGGAGTGAGGGAGAGACATGGAAGAGAGCCTAGAAGGGGAAGTTCTCCTGTCCTCCCTTCCCTCTCCCTCTTTTTATTACTCTTCCCTCTTTGGAAAAATTATTTATAATGAATGAATACATGTTACTTATATAACTTGAGAAGAAGTAAGAGATGCTTTTAAAATATGTTTAAAAACTTTATATTTAGCACTAATATGAATTCTTGCTTGGAGTTTAAAAAAATAACACACACACAGCAGTTTCTACATGCTTAAAATGTATTAAGTGTCCATACAGGGTTCCTTATTGAAGTTAAAAATACTTTAATTCTTGAAGGTCAAATTAATTCTTTGGATTTGTTTAAATGAAGCTTTATTCCAGCAATCTTACTACACACTTTGTATTTGATATTTATTCATGTACTCTTCCTTGTGCATTGTTCCTCCTTTACACCAAAGTCTCCTGAAGCAGATTTCCCCCTCACTAAGCATCATGAATAAACAAAATGTTGAAATGTGTTTTTTTCTCAAGTGGTCATCAGTTCCCGCCTCCAGTACTTTAATTGCCTTCAAACAGATATCTCTGTTTCTTGTTTCTTGTTCACCAATTTCTGTTCTACACTGTTGCTTAAAATTCTTACCATTCTGAAATCCTGCCTCAGATCACCTTTGCCTACAGGGTGAATGCAGGATATCTTTGCATGTCACTCAAGGCCTCTGTGGCTGTTCCCTGCTGGGCCCTTCCAGCCCCTTCCCTACCTTTTGTAAGCATTCCCCTCTGGGCAGTCAAGCCTTCCTGCTTCCTCCCATTTCTACCCTGTTCTTTCTGACTAGGACACCCTACATCTGGTCCATCATGTCAACCTCTCCTTATTCATTAAGATTTTGTTCTCATATTATCTCTTCCTTAAAGCCTTCTTTTGCATCTCCTGGCAGAATCCCCCTCAGTGTGCCCCCATGGTTCTTTGATCACTCACTTTTCTAGTCTAGAACGTATTATGTTGCTGAAATTGTTTTCTTTCAGCTGCTTCTTTCTCATATCATGTGAACTTGAAGGAGACATATCTGTCTCTATCTGTGTCTCTGACATTCTAGCACAGTGACTGGCACTTACTGAAAACTGAGTGAATAAATGGATTATTCCTTTCCATACACTCAGTGGTCCTACTTTTCTTCAGTTAGACCATGAAATTCTGTGACCTGATGCCTCTGCACACACCATTATCTTATGGTAAATTATGTGATAAATAAATGTGGTAAGTACTGTAGTAGTAACTTGTTTGTAAAGGTGACTGCTGACAATCTCTCTCATTCCTGTATATGCTCTTCTTACAAGCAGACAGAACCTATTTCCCTTCCCCATGAGTTTAAGCTATCTTGTTGTTATGACTTGCTTTGGCCACATAATTAACTCTGTGCCAATTTTCTGCCCTGGTACCAGGAAGTCTAACAGTTTTTATTTTTGTACTTTTGGAAATCTGTCTAACTTCCATGTAAAGAAGTGTGATCTGGACTATTGGATGAAAGAGGCTGTATGAGAAAAGAAAGGAACAGAAACTCTCCAGCTGTTCCAACCAGTCCAGTTGAGGCACCAGACATGTAAGTGAAGATTTTGGGCATGCTCCAGCCCAAGCCAAGTTCCCCAATTAATATGGTCACAACCAATATCACATGGAAAGAATTATAGCCCAGAAAATTGTGAAAAATTATAAATTGTTTTCCACAAAGGGTGAACAAACTGTAGCCCATGTGGCCCACTGCTTGTTTTCTTTTAATAAAGATTTATTGGAACACAGATATGCATATTTGTTTATATGTTAACTATTGGTGCTTTTGCTACCAGGACAGAATTGAGTAGTTGTGACTGAGACCAACCTTATGGTTTTCAAAGTCTAAAATATATATTATTTGGTTCTTTCCAGGAAAATGTGGGGATACTTTTTTATATTTTTTAATTTTTAATCATTTTTAGCATCTAAAAATAGCAGCTATTTATTAGATAATCAGTTTATGAGATTTATGAATCAGGAGTGCCTCAGGTGATTCTGGTTCAAGATTTCTCATGAAGTTGAAAACATCATCAGTTGATGATGCTGGGGCTGCATCATCTGAAGTCTTGACTGAGGCTGGAGGGGATCCCTCTTTTAAGGTACTAAAAGTGGAAATATAATAAATAATAAATACACATAAAATGCATTTTTGTTCTTATAATGAAAATGTTTTGTTGTTTTGTTTTGTTTTACTATGCTCAGATATGATCTCATTCAGTGTTCAAAATAAAAATCTCAGGAATATTGAGCAGCGGCCACGGGGTTGGCATGGTGTGCTGGGGCCTGGAGGAGGTGCTGCACGGGGGGGCGGGGGGAGACAGCGGGAGGCTGTGCCTGGCAGGTTTCTGAAACAGGTCGTGAACTTCAACGAGAGGATTCGGTTGGAAAATGAAAACCAGCAGACTTCAGATCATAGGCAGGAGCCAGGCAGAGTCCAGGGATTCTTGGAACATCTGTCTTCCCTTTGGGGGACACTAATATCTATTTGAAGACAAAGGCAGTTCCATATGGCAGCAGGACTGAAGGGACACAAAGGAGTTGTTACAGTGATTTGGTGACAGTTCTTCAAACAACAATGTCTTAGGAAAGGTGGATCAAGAAACTCCTGAACTTTTGGGTTACATTAAGTGAGAAATCAGCATGGCTCAGGCAAATCTCCTGGCTTGTGAAGGCCTAGCAGGTGTGAGTTTGGTTCCCACTGCAGCCAGCAAGAAGATGATGCTGAGCCAGATTGCCAGCAAGCAGGCCGAGAATGGAGAGCAGGCAGGTAGCCCTGATGTGCTGAGGTGCTCAAGTCAGGGCCACCGAAAAGACAGCAATAAGTCCTGGAGTCACAAAGATGATGACAGCTTGGCTGAGGCCTCTCATTCAAAGAAGACTGTTAAAAAGGTGGTGGTAGTGGAACAGAATGGTTCTTTTCAAGTAAAGATTCCCAAAATTTTTATTTGTGAACACTGCTTTGGAGCCTTTAGGAGCAGTTACCACCTCAAGAGGCACATCCTCATTCATACTGGTGAGAAGCCATTTGAGTGTGATATAAGTGATATGTGCTTCATCCAGAAGTACCACCTGGAGTGTCACAAGCATGTGCACAGTGGCTAAAAGCCCTACCAGTGTGAACGGTGTCATCAGTGTTTTTCTCGGACAGATTGATTACTCAGACACAAACGGATGTGCCAAGGGTGCCAGTCCAAGACTTCCAACGGGCAATTTTCTCTATAGGTGCGAGGGGCCCTGGGTGGTGGGAGTGATCAGAAGAATTTACTGAAGAGTGCACCCCCTCTGGTCTGATGGTCCCACCACCACCCCATCTGTACCTGTCCACCTCCTGGAGGAGTGGACCCAGGAGACCAGAAGAGTGCATCAGGGGACAACAGCCTCAGAGCCTCAGCTTTGTAAATAATCTGAGACTATGAGTATCTCGGGGAAGTTCCTACAGCATTCCTGGATGGGGAAGCTTGTCCCTGGACCCTTGGCTGAGGTTATGGGTGGAGAATGAAAGTACAGGACCAAGACTGGTGTGGCTCCCACAACCTTGGACTCCAGCTGACAGCTGAAATGGAAAGGTTTGGGGAGAGGGATTTGTTTGTTTGTTCTGTTCTTGTTTTTGTTTATTCAAAAGCAATTTTAGCAGCTGCACTGTGGATACAGGTAATATGGAGGCATAGAACCCTGGTCAAAGCAGGGACAATGGCTGGCCCAGCCCTCCCCAGAATTGAGTTTTTAGTTGCAGTTGATCCTCAGTGTTCCACAGCCCTACACCTCACTTTCTGTTTGAAGGAGTGGAGGATCAGGGATGGCAGCTGAATTTACCTTGGCCTCCTTACACACTGTAGAAACAGAAGGAAGAATGGTGGGAGGAGCCCACAAGGGCTGGGTCCAACTAGAGTGGGCAGGTACCTCTTCCTTCCTCCGGAGAAGAGCGAGAGTTGTGCCCACGGCTGTTGCAATGGCCCAGGCCACGCTGGTACCTGATGGGGTCAGCTCAAGTGCCTTGTGGAGGGACCTTGGGTGAGACCGGCCCACGGAGTCCTTCCATGCCTTCTTTGGGCACTCCATCTTGGAGATAGTGTGTGGCTACCTTGCTGCTGTTGACTCCTGAGCCAGACAGGTTTTGAGCAGGTAGTCATGGATATCAAAGGGGGTTCTCTCTTCTTGTGCCCTCTTAGGAACAACCCGAGACTAGTCCCAAGTTGAGCAACAACTGTTCAAGAAACAAAGGAGTTTGGTGTCCCCTGACATGACTGTTGAGCAGTGTGAGCTGCTCTCCCTGACCAAGTCCTATCACTGTATTCAGGTAGAGGAGATTGGGATGTGGCCTTTGGTCCCAAAGAATAAGATCTTCACTTCCTTCTTAATGGCCATCCCTACCCAACAAAGAATTGGGGGGAGGGGGTGCTGCGGAGAAAGAACTGAGGAAGAAACCTATCGTAGGTTTTATTCTTAATCATATTCTTTGCTCCTCTCTGCCCCAACACCACCACCCTATCCACCCCAAAAAAAGTGATCAGGGTTATGTCTGTATGTGTGTGCGCTTGAGTGTGTTCATTGAAATGTGTGCTTGTGTTTGTATGCTTCTTGCATACATGGCATCTTATTGAGCCAAACCCTTCTCTGGCCCTCAACTCAGAGGAGGATGAGCATGAAACAGACCCCCCCCCACCACCAAATCTGAGGGTGCTTGAGGTCCCAGCTGAGAAACTTGATTTAGGGGAATGAAAGACTTTGTTTTGGAGAGGTTTTTTTGGGGTTGATTCAACAGGCTGGTTAGGGTGTTTAACCCAAGCCAAAGCTTGTAAACATGAATTTTCTTTTTTTTTTTAAAGATTTTATTTATTTATTTGAGAGAGAGAGAATGAGAGAGAGAGAGCACATCAGAGGGGATAGGGTCAGAGGGAGAAGTAGACTCCCTGCTCAGCAGGGAGCCCGATGCGGGACTCGATCCTGGGACTCCAGGATCATGACCTGAGCCGAAGGCAGTCGCTTAAACAACTGAGCCACCCAGGCGTCCCTAAACATGAATTTTCTAAAGTGAAATAAAAATCCCTCTGCCTGCTATGGAAGGTTCTGGGGCTTGTTTGGCCTCCACTGTGGCCTGCCCTGACCTGTAGAGGGGAGTAATCATGGAATAATCATGGAGGCTTGGTGAACCTGACCACGCTGTCAGTGGGGATCTAAGATGGCAGCTCCAGGCAGTATAACTTCATTTCCTAGAGGTAAGAACAGCAGCAGAAAGCTCCTGGCTGTTAGGTGTGCGGGAGGGGGGTGGGGGACTCTATACCTCTGAAATGTGAGGATTTCAGGGAAAGAAAGGTGTGGCACCCTTCAGACTTGCCCTGACGGCTCCTGAGGTCCTTTGGCAGAGACATTGGGCAGTGTTTGCTGCCTGTGCTCCTGTGGCTTTATGCTGGCACCTGCAATTGCTACGGCCCAAGGCCTAGACCTCAGTCCCTGAAGCTGCCCTGTGGTCCCCACAAGCTGGGCATCCCATGTGTGAGTGAGTCCCTTGCCTGTTAGAGACCTCTGCTGGGGCTGGAATTTATCATTCACCTCTGGGAATATATTCCTGGAAGGAAGCTACATTTAGAAAACTTCTCCCATGAGCACTTTTGAAAATAGAGGCTTCATTCCCTGCCACTTGCAGCCAATCGGTTTAGGGTCGGAGTGTGTGTGGAGAGAATCCTGAGTGACCTATGCCCCTATGTGTGCGGATGTGTGCTTAGGTCACAGTGTGCCGTGGCCCCCCACAGCCTCAGCCTCCTGCCGGGGTGGGAGGGAGAGGGAATTTGTGAGCAGATGTGGAAAGAGCCATATCAGAAACACCCCTGCCAAGGATTGGGTGTGGAGGCAACTCAGGAGTAGGTAGGTGGTTAGTTCAGTTGTCCAGGTGCTGAGGTTCTGGGGCCAAGGATGTGTGAGGAGAGAGGAGCAAAGAGGTGAAAGGAGTGATTAGCCTCCCAGAGGGCCCAGAAGCCCCACTTACACCCCAGGGAAACCACAGACAAAGAGAGCTGCAGAGGCTTCTGGGCCCAATGCCCCAGCCCTCCTCAGCTGGTGGGGTCTAGCACTGGACAGATGCCTCAGGTGCCTTTGGAGTGAAGGGAAAGGGAGCTAGGGCAGGCTCTCAGAGACCAGGATGTGGAATTTGGGGACCTGGGAAAGAGTAACATCAGTTCTGGGGGGCCCTTGTACCGGGCCCTACCAACCTTGCCCTTCCCTGCACCCCAACTCTTCTCCATCCACCCCCCCAACAGCCTCTTTCATCACATAGCTACTGATTGTGCCCTATGGCTTGACATTGGAGGGTTAAATAAGATGTGGGGGTCCCGCCACAACTTCCAACCCTCTCCCCAGATGCTTTTTGCCTCTGCTGCAGTCCTGGGGCTTTTATCTTAACAATCCCTCCCAACTCTTCCTCTCTGCCCTCTCCCTCCCTCTCTCTCTTTGTTTTTAATATACTTATTTTGCTATTGGGGGAGGGGAATATCAAATGAACAAGATCACTTTTAAATGGTAGTTTTTATAAGATGTTATAAACTTGTATCTTTTCACCATTAAAATGCAGTGTATGTTCCTGCATGATATATTTAGGATATTTAAATAAAAAGAAAATGGGGCTTTTCTAAAAAAAAAAAAAAAAATCTCAGGAATATTGCTCCTTCTCCAGAACAGTTTAACAGTGATAACCCTTTGGCATAGTTTAGTAATCAGTAATGGATCACCAGAATGAATGCTGTCAGATATCGGTTGATCCCTGCAGGGGGAAGGGGTAAAGAAAGATGTCACAGGTGATATGAGTTAGAGGGAAGACTTTGATGTACAATTATTGATGAGAGCCCGGTACATGAGAGTTGGTACAAAGAAAAATCAATACCTTTTTTTGTTCCAGATCCTTCTCTCTTTCCCTTTCTTGCTAATGTTGGAAGAGAAAGTATGAACACAGAGTAAGAGAAATTAAGTCAATATATTTCCTAATTATGTGCAGGTGATGGGATTTAAGTTGCTTTAAGTATGTTTTCTGATATTAACAAAGGGAATCCAAGAATGAACTATTCAAAAGCTAGGACAATAAGCTGTGATGGTCTCTGGGGAATGTCCAATCTGATCAATAGGCCCTTTCTTGGTTTAGCTTCTTTTGCTAGCTCTCAGCCTTTCCTTGTTATTCCCCAAAGGGGTAATCCCTCTGTTCTTTTGAAATGAGATAGATATTTTTTTTTCTATGACACATGAATCTTTTCTGGTGAATTCTGGAATTCTTCACAGACAGATCTAAAGTATGGAAAGAAGGCAGTATGCCATAGTGGCAAGAACATGAGTTTTGGAGATCCATAATTCCAGGTTCGAATCCAGGCTTCACCAATCATTTGCTGTGTGTATCTGGGCAACAAATTTTAACCTTTCTGTGCATCACTTTTCTATATAGTATGGACAAAAGTGGAAACATAGTTGACACATAATATATGCTTTTTTTGTTCTTTTTATAATGCAAATGCATTATTTTACTATGTTCAGAGATGATCTCATTCAGTATTCAAAATAAAAATCCCAGGAATATCACCACTTCCCCAGAACAGTTTAACAGTGATAACCATTTGTTGAGAACATAATGCATCCAAGATATTGTGCCAAGCTCTGAAATTACAAAGATGAATATCATAAGTGATCAAAAAAAAACTCTTTAATATGAGGAATTAAAGATTTTAACTGTTACATCTACTGGGATTTAGGATTAGACCACATTTTATCCAGTATTTTCTGAAATAAGAATGTAAACAACTGGGGCACATGGGTGGCTCAGTTGGTTAAGCATCTTCAGCTCAGATCATGATCCTGGAGTCCCAGAATCTAGTCCTGCATAGGGCTCCCTGCTCAGCATAGTCTGCTTTTCCCTCTGCCTCTGCCCTTCCCCCCCCCCAGTTGTGCTCTCTCATTCTCTCTCTCTCTCTCAAATAAATAATATAAATAGATATTATTATTATTTATTTGAGAGAGAGAATGGACTGAGAGAGAGAGAGAGAGAGAGAGCATGAGCAGGGGGAGGGGCAGAGGCAGAGGGAGAAGCAAACTCCATGCTGAGCCAAGGATCACAACCTGAGCCAAAGGCAGATGCTTAACCAACAGAGCCACCCAGGTGACTCAAATAAATAATACCTAAAAAAGTGTAAATGACTGACATCCATCAAGTGTTGACTGAGTGCCTAATTCTAAGCACTTTACATACATTAGTTTATTTCTGAGTTCCCTGTGGAGTCCATGATTGTGGCATAAGTATGCCATAGTGGGCTGTACTTTTGCTACTGAGAATCAGGTCCCTATTGCCGTATCAATGGCTAAGGCCAATCTATTTTCAATAGAATAAAACCACCCTTTCATTCTAGGTATTTTTAAAGATTTGAATTTAACATTTCATTTCATTTTATTTATTTATTTACTTATTTTTAAAGATTTCATATATTTATTTGTCAGAAAGAGAGTGAGAGAGTGAGCAAGCGCAAGCAAGGGGATTGGCAGACAGAGGGAGAAGCAGGCTCCTAACTGAGCAAGGACCTCGATTTGGGACTCAATTCCAGGACCCTGGGATCATGATCTGAGCCAAAAGGCAGACACTAAACCGACTGAGCCACCCAAGCATCACAAAAATGGAATTTTTATAATCACCTGTGTACAGACTTATTTGCTCTTTCTGTTCTTTCTCAGCAGTGGTTTCATTGCTGAGTTCGTACACTCTGCAGTCTCCCCTTTGAACCTCAAAAAACCCTGACTTCCCCTCTTCAGTGAACTCTTTAGTGAATTTGTTTCCAAAAGTGTATTGCCTGGCCTAGCAAATAGAGTTAGCATTGTAATTTTCTTAAAGATTTTATTTATTTATGTCTTTGAAAGAGAGGGAGAGAGCATCAGTGGGGAGCGGCAGAGGGAGAGGAAGAAGGAGACTCCCCACTGAGCAGGGAGCCCGACGTGGGGCTCCATTCCAAGACCCTGAGATCATGACCTGAGCCAAAGGCAGCTACTTAACCAAATGAGCCACTCAGGCATCCCAGCATTATAATTTTTTTAAACTTTTGTTTTATCTTTATACTCTAGTAGTTTTGTTTTATTCTTTGATGAGACATTAAGTGCAAAAATAATTTGTCTGCAGACGTTAGCTTGTAAGTGGCAGGGCTGGGATTTGATCCCAAACAGTCTGGCTCTAGAATGCATAATCCTGGTATCTTACTATGCTTGCTTGCATATGGTCAAACATTAAATGCCAAGTTATTTTTTCACAGGAAAATGCCAAGTACTCCAACACAGTTTGGAATGAACTCATAATGGTATGCTTTGGTAGAAACATTGGTAAAGACCTTAATATATAAAAGATATGAGTCATTCACCATAATGCACATAAATCATACATAGACAATTTTTTTGGTGTCCATGGTAATGTTTAACAACAAGTTCTCTGGTAAAAATGTTTGTGTGTGTGTATACATGTTTATTATAAATTTACTTATATAAAGGATGCCTAGCTTACAATTTATAAATGATAATAAAAATATGTATTACTCCTATTATAAAATTCCATGTTGACATCTGATCATCTGATTCTCACAGAATGATTTTGTTGATTTTTGCCAAATTCTGATATTTATGGTCATCCTATGGTTATAGTTGATGAAAGAGTATAGGTCTAACATGAATATTGTTAATATTTTCATATATATTGAGTAAGACAAAAGTGAAATAATAAAGGCAGATGTTGAAACTTCACTTGTTAATGACACGAGCAACTTCTTTGGTGAATCAGATAATACTTTTCAAATACTAGTAACATATTTCCTCAAATTTTTGTGTCATTTAAATGTAATAGATGCAATATAACACACTAAGTTTTATCTGTATTATTGCATTTTCTACAACACTTTCTGAAGTCTAGACAATCAATTAAACAATAAACCAAGCACTGATTTATAGTGTTTGCTAGTTTTCATGGTGTGAACATGCTCACTATGGCTGATTTCATACTACCAACACAGCATCACTGAAAGTGGAGCTGGGAAGACATTCACAAAAAGCCACAAGAACATTGATAGTTTCAATGAAATGAATGAAAAATAATCATCCTTAAGTATTCTTTGTTTTTAATTTAATCATTAATTGTAAGGCTATATACTTGATTTTCTAATACTGAGTAAGTTTCACAGCTAGCTCATGAAGTTTCTGAATATTTACCAGTGCACTCTCTTGAGCCAACATAAGCTGACCGCACAACATCTCTGGGTATCTCTGCAGAATCTGGATACAGGAAAAATATAATCTCAATTTTGACTTAGACTTTATTTTTTTAATTTATTTTATTATTTTTTAAATTTTATTATGTTATGTTTGTCACCATACAATACATCATTAGTTTTTGATGTAGTGTTCCATGATTCATTGTTTTCATATAACACCCAGTGCTCCATGCAGTACATGCCCTCCTTAATACCCATCACCAGGCTAACCCATCCTCCCACCCCCCTCCCCTCTAGAACCCTGTTTGTTTCTCAGAGTCCATAGTCTCTCATGGTTCATCTCTCCCTCTGATTCCCCCCTTCATTTTTCCCTTCCTTCTCCTAATGTCCTCTGTGCTATTCCTTACGTTCCACAAATAAGTGAAACCATATGATAACTGACTTTCTGATGGTTACCAGAGGGGAGGTACGCCTGAAACTAATATTACACTCTATGTTAAATAACTGGAACTTAAATAAAAACTAAAAAAAGAATTGAAGAATATCACTTATTCATTTAAGATGCTTCAAAAGTCAGCAAGTCAGCCTGAGCTATGGTTGTCTTCACGAGTTCATTGATTTATGGATAAAGGAAATATTTCAGGGATTTTTTAAGTGAACTCAACATCCTCGTTCCCTTTCAAGAACACAAACTCAATAATTTAAACCAGAACAGAGTACCTTGAGAGAGGTTAGGCAGAGCTAACTGACTATGGTTCTGAGGAAATAATTAGCTGTTTGCTGGTCCTTTAAAGACAACTTTTTACTGAGAGGCAGAAGGAAAAAAATAAAATAAAAAGTTTCAGGCGTACAATATAGTGATTCAACGCTTCTATACAACACCTGGTGCTCATCATAAGTGCACCCCTTAATCTCCATCACCTATTTTCCACATCCTCCACCCACCTACCCTCTGGTAACCATCAGTTTGTTCTCTCTGTAGTTAAGAGCCTGTTTCTTGGTTTTCCTCTCTCTTTGTTTCCCCTATGATCATTTATTTCTTAAATTCCACGTATGAGTAAAATCATTATAAAATCATACAGAAAATTTTCACTGCTGTAAAAATCCTCTGTGCTCTACATATTCATCCCTCCCCAGCCCCCAACCCCTGGCAACCACTGGTCTTTTTTAAAGATCAGCATAGTTTTGCCTTTTCTAGAATGTCATATAGTTGGACTCGTATAGTAGGCAGCTTTTTCAGATTGGCTTCTTTCACTTAGTAATATGCACTTGAGGTTCCTCCATGTCTTATTATGATAGCACACTTCTTTTTAGTGCTGAATGATATTCCATTGTCTGGCTGTACCACCATTTATTTATCCATTCACCAACTGAAGGACATCTTGATTGCTTCCAAGCTTTGGCAGTGAATATGTAACTTTTTAAATAGTTATACTTTTTAGAATAATTTTAGATTTTCAGAAAAGTTGAGAAGATTAAAACAGAGTTTCTATATACCTTGTACCTAGTAGTATGATAATTTGTGTTTTTTCAAGATTTTATTTATTTATTTGAGAGAGAGAGAGAGCACATGGGCTGGGGGGAGGGGAGGGAGAGAGAGAAGCAGACTCCCCGCTGAGCAGGGAGCCCAACACCACTGGGCTCATCACAGGACCTTGAGATCATGACCTGAGCAGAAGGTAGTTTCTTAACTGACTGAGCCACACAGGGATAATGTGTTTTAATTGATGAACCCATATTAATACATTATTATTAACAAAAGTCCATGCTTTATTTAGATTACCTTAGTTTCACCTACTATCTTTTTCTATTTCAGGATCCCATCCAGCATACCACATTACATTTACTTGTCATGTCTCCTTAGGTACCTCTTGTCTGTGACAATTTCTCAGACTTCCCTTAGTTTTGATGACCTTGACAGTTTTGAGGAGCACTGGTCAGGTGTTTTGCAGGATGATGCCCTGATTTTAAATCCAATGTTATCTCTCCATTTATTCAATACTAACTTTTTTTTAAAATGACAATTTCAACAAGGCTTATCTTAAGTGAGCAATGTTAATGAATGATTTGATGGAAAAGCCCTCTCTTAATTAAAAAGGAGAAGGAGGAGGAGGAGAAGAAGAAAAAGAAAAGAAAAAGAAGAAGAAGAAGAAAGAAGAAGAAGAAGAAGAAGAAGAAGAAGAAGAAGAAGAAGAAGAAAAAGGAAAAAGAAAAGAGAAAAAGAAAAAGAAAAAGAAGGGGGCGGGGAAGCCATCTACCTTCAAAACCCTGGCATAAGTCCTGAGCATCCTCCAACAGATATTCCTTCATCTGGCATGTTCTCTGGAGTGCAGATACCTCCCAAGCTGAGGCAGCGAATTAGCCCTCTGTCATCTGTTAATAACCTAGCATGATTGCTTTGTTATATTTTTAACTCTCCCTACTACATACCTGATATTTTTCTATACACTTGTGTTAAGCATTGCAACAATATAATGCAGAAGGTTCAATTAATATCTTCCTTTTACATAAGGAAACCAAAGCATATAGCATGCACCAAGACCCAGAGGAGAGACAGAGAGTGGATTCTTGGAAAACTAAAAAGTATTTCAGTGCACATGAAGCCTGGGGAAGAATGAGTGATAAATGGTGGGGCTAGCAAGATGATCAGGCACTGCATTCTAAGGACCCTTTCTGGTCATGCTAAAGCCATCAAATTTTCCCCAAGGAAACAGATAATAATGAAAGGGTTGTAAAAAGAAGCATGACATGCTCTGATTTATTTTGTTAGGTAATCACTTTTCCTCCAGTGCACAGAATGGGTTTGAGATGGGCCAGACTAGAACAGGAAGGCTGTTATCTAATACGCATGAGAGAGATGGTGGTCTACATGAAGGCAGGGCAATGGGGACATTCCTGTTTTTGGAAATTTTGCTTTGGGCAGGCCTCACTCACCCTCATTTTCTACAGATACTCCTAGAGTTGCAACTGGAAAATTCATAGATTTAATAATCCTAAAAACATTATATATGTGAATATGTGTGTGTGTGTGTGTGTGTGTGTGTGTGTGTGTGTGTGTGTCCATCATGGAGTATTTGACTGATTGCAAATATGAATCATTTTTCATAAACTTTGGAAAACATAAATAGGATCTTTTTGTATTCTCTTCATTTCAAATTGAATCCAAATCTGAGCTGGTGTGACAAGAAATGTAGTCGTGGTGATTTTTGGGTAATGCTATCTGGGCAAGAGGAATTAGGGAAGCTCAAACAGTATTCCATAATGGAGGAAGGGCTTCTAAGCTTCTGTTTATCATGGTCACCACTAATATTCTCATTGTGCAAATGAGTGCTTCCATTGCTAACTCTTTGGTGACATGGGCCAGAAACTTTGTCTTTGCTAGAAATGTTGAGGCCCAGAGTTCAGCCATCCTCAATAAACCAGGAGCTTTTCTCTCTGAGAACTTCTTGCTCCCAGCCCATCTCAGTCTTACTGAGAGACTCACTTTGTCTTTTTCCCATGGACAAACATCTTCTCTCTTTCTCCCACTGTTTCTGCCTCTATCCCTCACAAGGAGGTGCAGCATGTGTCCCATGGAACATTCTATGATGGTGGAAATATTCTATTCTACACTGTCCAACATTGTAGCTACTGGCCACATGTGGCTACTGATCACTTAAAATATGTCTAGTGCCAATGAGGGACTGAATATTTAATTTTAATTAATTTAAATTGAAGTTTAAATAGCCTCCCATGGCTGTTAGCTACAATATTGGACAGTATAAAACAGAGAAAAGCCAGTAAGACAGTTGTTCTAAGCAGCTTTCACTTTCCTTGAGATGCAAATCACCCCCAAGACTGGGAACACAGAAGCATGGTCACCTTCTTAGAACAGGAAGGGAAAGATACTGTTTGCTATCTCAATAAATCATCCTGACACAGATATATTCTCTTCAATCCTTACATGGTTTGGATGTAGTACCTACCTACAGGTTGGGGGAGGAGCTCAAACTAATAATTGAAGCACCATTGGGAAGCTTTTCCAAGCCCTGTGCTACACGCTCAGCACACCAACTGGAAGCCTGGCTAGAATGACACAGAGCTTCAGGACATTCAAAGGTGGGCCAGGTCAGCTTTAGCATCACTTCTGTCCATAGAGTTAAGTGAACAGGCTGTTCTATGAAATGAGATTCCTCAGGTTCCCATAGCACATGCCAGATGTGCCTGCCACCTAGCCTCCCTTGCTCACTCACCAAACCCTCTCTGTGGCATCTCTCACTGCTCCTCGAAACACTTGCTTACAAAGCATAAACACCACTGCCCAGTGGTTTGCAAACCCATAAGATTAGCTGATTGAGATGACCAAGGCCCAGCAGCTTTCACTGTAGTCATGCCAATAAAGTCACTTCCAGGCTTTTTATACACTCTTCCCAATTTTAGATTCCTATGTTTGATTTGTTTTCTTTTTCATTCTTTCTTTCTTACTATTGAGATATAACTTGATACATAAAACTCACTATTTTAAAGTATACAATCTTTAGGGTTTTCACAAGGTGGCGTAACTATAATCAGTCTCATCCCAGAGCAACCTGACTGAGACCCCATACTCATTAGTTTCTCTCCATTCCTCTTTCCTCCCAGCCCATTTTAACCATTAGTCTACTATCTTTATGGATTCATCTTACTGGATATTTCATATAAATAATAACATGGGGTATGTTGCCTTTTGTTTCTGGCTTCTTTCACTTTTTGTAATTTCATTTCATGTTTCATCCCTGTTGGAGCATGTATCAATATGTCATTCTTTTGTAAGACCAAATAATATTCCACTGTATGGACATGCCACTTTTCATTTATCCATTCAACAGTTAATGAGCATTTGGGTTATTTCTACTTTGGGGCTATTGTGAATAATGCTGCTATGAAGATGATATATTTTGCATGAACATAAGTTTTCATTTCTCCTAGATGTATATCTAGAAGTGAAATGGCTGGATCATATGGTAATTCTATGTTTCAGTTTAAGGAATCACCAAACTATTTTCCTCAGGTGCTGCACCATTTTACATTTTTTATCAGCAGTGTTTGATAATTTTTCCACATTCTTGCCAATGCTTGTTAGTATTTATCTATTTTATTATAGCCCTCCTAGTCAATGAACTGGTATCTCATTGTGGTTTTGATTTGCATTTTCCTAATGACCAGGGATGTTAAACATCTTTTCACGGGAAAGGATTTGCTGTGTGTGTGTGTGTGTTTAAATTGGATTATTTTCTTTGCAGTTTTCTTTGTTGAGTTACTTATAGGAGTTCTTATATTCTGCTCATTAGACCCTTGTCAGATATATGATTTGAAGGTTTTTTTTTCATTTTTTGAGTTGTCTTTTCATATTGTTTTATGATTAATTCAAGGAGAACTTCTATTGTAAACTTTTCAAATATACATACATATAAACATTTCAAAATTGTATAGTGGACATTCATACCTATTACTCTGATTCTACAATTAATATTCTGCTCTTTTTTGCTTTATCACCTGTCTTTAATCTGCTGATATTACTTTAATTTTTCCTTCAGTCTTTCTGGACATCCCTGGTGCAAACCGTGTACTTCTTAAACTTTAATACTTCTTTTGCTCAACATCTACCAAAGCATTAAGCCATTCAAGACCAGGGTCAAGAGAACAATAGTAACAACAATAAAACCAAATTGTTCTGCTCAAAAATAAGGACATTTACTTTGAAGATTTAAATGTAAAGGGTCCTATCAGTTGTTTTAAGAATTCCATTGAGTGGGAGCACTTCCATCCTTCAGATCATTTGGGATTCAGAATTATGATGCCCTCCTGCATCATAATGCATAATGATGAGGGTCTATTAGCGATTCCTTCTCCTTTGTTAGTGAAGGACTTCCCAGGGATAAAGGACTGATAACACCGCCCTTAACTTTGTGTGTACTCCAACAACTAAGGAGATCGCTTAAAGATGTGGACTTTTTTTAAAGGTCTTTGTGAGTGGGAAGTTATTTCCTCTAGTGCCTTTATGTCCCTGAATTTAATAGGGCCAATTCCATGGCTGTTGAGTTTACCTGCTTTATGTGCTCTAAAGAGAAATTTCAGCAGAATTTCAGAAGGGGCTGGAGAATTGCATGTCAAGCAACGCCTGCCCTATACAGTTTTGCACAGCACCGGGGAAAGAGAACTGAGATGAAATTTCCCATTATGTAAAATCAGCTATTAAGAAGATGCAAGTGATTGGCAAAGGAATGGAATGCAGTGTTAAGGAGAGTTGGTGGCAAAGTTAAAAGATTTATTTGCCCCTTTCCCCGTTCTCTTTTTCTGATCCTGTCATTTACTTCAGAGGCTATCTAAAAGCACTATTTTAAAACCAATCTGAATTTTTGAGCATTACCATCTGATGTGCTTATTTCAACATATGAACATGAGCAGATGTTTACATTATAATGTTAAATGTGCTAGCTGTGCTTATATCAGAATAAGCATCTATGCATTCTATTTAAAAGTAAAACAAAGTTTTTAAACCTCTTTGCTCTCAAACATCTGAATAAATGACACTTTCCTTCCTTTCTTCTTTTCTCTTCTATCTTAAAAAAAAAAAAAACAAGATTTCTTGGAATGATATGTGCCATTTTTGGATGTATCACAGATCAGTGCCTGATGGTGTCAGCCAGTCAATGGCATGCTTTCATTGTGCACAGGACAAAATCAAGTTTAAGAAATTTGTCCCAGATATTTAGGCTTGAGTGTTTAAGATTTCATCCACAGCTGTGAAAGGCTGGTTATATTGCTGTAGGCAAAAGCCCATGAATTGTGATAGCTGTCACCCATTTGAATAGTCTTGTCGATCAGGCTTGCTTTTTTTTTTTTTTTTTTTTTAACCCTGCTGTGGGCACAAACCAGAAGAGCAAGGATTATCCCTATTATATTGCTGTAGTTCTGTATTCTTTATTAAGATATAAAATGAAGGATTTCAATTTCCATTCTAAGAAATGCTGGAAGGTAACTTGATTCACAGGAACAGAAGAGGTGACCTGGATCTAACTCAGTGGTTATAAGTGTAGGTATTCCCCCAGGGCGCTAAATAAGGGGCTTCTCTACCTGGAAAAGCAGAAGATCTGCACTGAAAAGATCATTAATGCCTACGTGAAGTTTTTTTTTAATATCTTTTTTCCTGATTTTCCCAAAGTATTAAACAAACATAACAAGGGAGTGTTTGGGCATCAAGTGTGAAACTCATTATATCATTATTCCAGGAATATGCCAGAGGCTGTATCTGTTTTAAGCCTATCTATTTGAAAGATAAATATAATATATACAGTCCTTAAATGTTTTTATGCGGAATGTTTTTTATGTCATAGGGAAGTAATTTTAAAGTATACTTAATTGGTAGCACAGTGTACCTCGTAAGAGATTTAATGTTTAATGTTTTCTCAAACATTTTAGAAAATGTTTGAGTGTAAACAAGAAAAAAAGTCAGGAGGAAAAATACCAGATTGTTTACAGTTGTCTTCTGATTATAGTGTTCTTTGCGGTGGCTACAAATACCTACATGATCTGGCTGCTTCTCTCCCTGTCCTGACTCCAACACCTAGAATCTCCTTCTCACTTGCCCTCACTTCCAAGTTAAACCAGCATGCTTGTTATTCTTTCAGCTCTTGGCTTACATCTTTGTGTCAGTTGGTCCCACTGCTTGGAACTTTCTCCCTGTGTGCAACTGCTTAGTGGTCCTCTCACTTCCTTCAAGTTTGAATCAAAAACTGCTTTGCTGTGGAATGAATATTCATATCCCCCCAAATTCTTGTTGAACCCTTTCTGATGTGATGATATTTGGAGGTGGGGCCTTCTGGAGGTGATTAGGTCATGAGGGTGGAGCCCTCATGAATTAGAGATTAGTACCCTTACAGAAAGAGACAGGAGAGACCATCTCTTTCTTGGCCATGCGAGGACACAGCTAGACACCCGTCTGCTGGCTTCTTGGTCTTAGATTCCAGCCTCCAGATCTATGAGAAACGTGTGTGTTTAAGCTGCCCACTCCATGGTATTTTTGTTATAGCAGCATGAACTTAGTTAAACATACTTTTTTCTAAAAGGTCTATCCTCTTAGAGATCCTTCTATTTAGTACGGCCCCTGCTTTTCCTTCTCTTCATATCTAATTCCTGTGTCTTCTACTTTCAATTTTTTTAGTACTTTCCACTTAATTTTATGCTATGCAATTATATTATGCAATATATGGTTACACACACACACACACACATATATATACATATATATATATGTATATATATATGTAATAGAGTGGTGTGTGTATGTATGTGTATGTGTGTATGTGTGTGGTGGGGGGGTAACTTCCCTTTCCAGAATCTAAATTTCATTAGAACAGGTTATGTTTGTTTTTTTTTTTTTAAATCTAGTGATATATCTCATGTGCTTAGAATAGTGTCTGGTAAGCGCTTTCTAAATATTTGGTAAATGAAATGGGGTTGGCATTATGTATAATTTGTAATAAGAATAGAGTAATACAGTTTGATAAAATGATGGTTCTTTAGAAATGGAAAAGATATACTGCATGATAAAAAATAACATAAAAATCAAAGTAAAGTTTCAAGATGTTCAAATGCCTAGAAACAGACTTTGTAATTAATAAGGTAACTATTAATAAAACATGTTTTACTGCCTTGTCACCTTTCATAATATCTTTAGTTTGAAATGGATTTTCAGTGTGGCTCTTCCCCTCCAGGTTGCTGGCTTTCCCAGGTGAAGGGGAAATCTGACAGATCATTCTGCCCAGGTGTTGTCCTTCCCACCTGCACAACAGGTGCTGGGCCCAGAAGACAGTAGTGAGTCTTTGTAGGTTTGGCCTTGAAACTTGAGAATTATGAAGTGTGGTAGCTCCGATCCTCGGTTACTTCTCCATATCATAAGAGATTTCATTGCTGGTGACAGACTTGGCAAAACATCAAGTATCCCCTTACCAAATGTTAGAGATAATTGGTTTTGTGTGACTTGGGGCCAATGTCCATCAGTTTAGAAAGAAAAGAAAAGATTAAA
Source organism: Callorhinus ursinus (assembly GCF_003265705.2). Taxonomy (NCBI): domain Eukaryota; kingdom Metazoa; phylum Chordata; class Mammalia; order Carnivora; family Otariidae; genus Callorhinus; species Callorhinus ursinus. Next base: position 104,866,319 of record NW_027397064.1, read on the forward strand.
GTTCCATGTGGTTTTGACTCTTTCGTTCCTCTTAGCCACAACTGAAACCCAATGCTACTTGCTAATTTCTTGATAATTTCATTTTGGGAGAATTTACATTTGCATGAGAATCTGATAATATGTGTGTTTCCTTCAAAGTATTGTTTGTTAGTCCACTGTTCATTTGCCATGAGTGTTATGGCCTTTCAAGTATCCTAGGGCAAAAGAAAAAACTTACCATTTAGTGACATTGAGGAGAGAGGTTTATAGTCCTTGCGCAGTAGAGATTCCGAGAGGTGACCTGGTGATGGGGATGAGAATAAAGAGGTGGGGGAAAGGTATTTGATCCCTCCAAAAATCTCCATCAAAATCTGAAATAAAGTTTCACTTTTGATTGGGAAAAATGACATTTTTAAGTAAGTGGGAATAAAAATACTCCTAGAAATAGTTGCTCATTTATTGAGCTGCATTACACATTGTATATTATCTAAATAAATTCAGGGTGCAATAAATGTAAGTAAAGTTTGAAGAAGAAAATCACCTACTCCATTACTGCTATCTCTCAGCCATTTAGGATACCGATAATCCAAATAAATAATCACCATTAGATCATGGCCAGGAATTGCTAGCACATTCAGGGATGGGGAAGGAAACAAAGATGGAAGCACCAGATTTCATTTCAGTTCTGCAGTGACTCAGCCCATGACACTGAAGAAGCCGAACACCTCTCTGTCTCATTTTCTATTGCTATAAAAGGAGCATCTCTTCCTTTAGTTTTCCCAAAAGATCAAGGTTTTCATAAAACATTTACCTAAAAATTTAATTATAAAAGTCTTTGTCATCAGCCTCAAGTATTGTAAATTTCCTTTCTGTGCAAGCAAGATTATATAAAATTATGATCCTAACTTGGATATCTTAAAGTGTAAGTGAGGATGAATAGCTTTTCATATACTAGTCAATGTTCGCAGGATAAAATTCAAAATAAAAATTATATCCATAATGATGTAAATAGAAACTACTCATTTGTGTAAAGGAGATTCATATGTCAAGTAACTAGTTGGACCCATATGGTGTTCTGGTGGTTGTTGTTATCGTTTGTTAAATCATCTGAGTATTTACAATTGAGCTTATAGTGTTCTTCGAGTTTATAATTAATAAATTGAAAACCAAGTGGACATGGGGTGCCTGGGTGGCTCAGTCGTTAAGCGTCTGCCTTCGGCTCAGGTCATGATCCCAGGGTCCTGGGATCGAGCCCCGCATCGGGCTCCCTGCTCCGCGGGGGGCCTGCTTCTCCCTCTCCCACTCCCCCGGCTTGTGTTCCCTCTCTCGCTGTATCCCTGTCAAATAAATAAAATCTTTAAAAAAAAAAAAAAAAGAAAACCAAGTGGACTTTCTTTTTCACGTCTGTTAATGTATGATCTAGACTTCAACTCAGTCAAAATGAAGATTTTTCTTTTTTTCCTTTTATTTTTATTCCAGTATAATTAATATACAGTGTTATGTTAGTTTCAGGTGTACGATCCAGTGATTCAGCAATTCTATACATTTCTCCATGCTCATAAGTGTACTCTTAATTCCCATCACCTATTTCACCCATCCTCCCACCCCTCTGATAACCATCTGTTATCTATAATCTGTTTTTTTGCTTGTCTCATTTTTTCTTTGTTCATTTATTTTGTTTCTTAAATTTCACACATGCATGAAATCATATGGTATTTGTCTTTCTCTGAGTGACATTTCACTTAGCATTATAGCCTCTATCCAAACATGTTGTTGCAAATGGTAATATTTCATTCATTTTTTTTAGGGATGAGCAATATTCCATTGTGTGTGTGTGTTTGTGTGTGTACAACATCTTCTTTATCCATGCATCTATTGATGGATACTTAGGTTGCTTTCATAATTTGGCTACTTTAAATAATGTTGCAATAAACATAGGGGTACATATATCTTTATGAATTAGTTTTTTTCATACTCTTTGAATAAATACCCAATAGTAGAATTACTGGATTATATGGTAGTTTTTTTTTTTTTTTATTTCAAAATGAACAGGATTTAATGAAGGCATTGCTTACTGAGGTGACAGCAGGAATGGGGATACAGTCACAAAGTGAAGGCACCTAGACACTAACAAAAGCAGGAGTCATCACTACCCCTGCAGTTGAAGAGGAAAGTAGTGGAAGAGGGCTATCAGATAAAAGCTGGATTCTGTTAAGAAGCTCAATCATTGATAGTTCTAACAATGCACAGGGGAAGCCAGAAAGTAATATCCTGACATCTGTCTCCTCTGAACTCCCTGCTGGTGCTTTCATTGCCAGCAGACATGGGAACCTGAGTGGGGCAGTCTGCAGAGGCAGCTCCTAAGGCCACTAAGAAGGGCAAACAAAGACAGAGAATGTATCCTGGGTGTTGAGGTACACAAGGAATAACTAGCATGAGAAGGATGTAAATCACATTGCTGTTTATTGTCATGTCAGACACTGGCATTTATGTGTCTTTCCTGGAACTAAAGTTGCAAAATAGCTTCCTGGGATTCTGTAGAGTAAGGATGCTTCAAATAGTTTCCTTGCTACTACCTGATTGCTAAGAATGAGTGTGATTCTATGTTTATGGTGGCAGTGGATTCCCACACCATCGCTTAGTGATTGTTAACTATTGGCATTAATTGCTGAGTTCTCTGAGCCGGAATTGCTCAGCAGTTGACAATTGTGGTGAATCAGCAATTACTTATGTACAGGTTTTTGTTTTGTTTTGTTTTGTTTTGTTTTGTTTTTGCATGTGGTCTTACCTGACTATACAGAACCTTCAGAAACGGGTTCTTTCTGTTCTGCGCTTTGGGCAGAGAGCCTAGCTTGTGACATTCTTCTCTGAACATAAAATTGTAAGGATAAATCCCTCACCATGTAGTGTTTCGTTCAACAGACCGTGGAGCACAGTCTCTCCTGGGCAGAACTGTGAAGTGGGCAATCTCTAGCATTGCTTTTATGTGATATTTCTTCTGCCCCCAGGCCTTTGTTAAAGTACCATTTCCTTGGGAAATTCCTATTGCAATTATTCACACTGAGATCTAAGCAGAGTTAACAGCCTCAAGAAGTACTGCCAGTTTCATGGGGGTGTGTGTGCTCATTTGAATAGAGATCACCAATACAACTGTCTATGGAGGCCAAGCAGCTCACATAAATGAAAGCATTTTTTCTACAAGAACTCATTTTGTGTAAACAAAAATACTAAGGAAAAGTTATATCTTTCTCAAAAATGTAAAATTATAATTGTCATAAAGTTAAAAACAAGCTTGCATACAAATATAGAACAAATGCATGTGGAAGATTTTTATAAATCACTAATAAGGGAACCAGCAGGGTGGTAAAGTCGGTTCAAAGATCACTTGAGAACACAGATTTACATAGTTACTCAGGAAAACATGTTAAAACAAGTTAGCTTGTTAGAGACAAAACTGGTCAAAATTTATAGGTTAATAAAACTATAACTTTTGGAGTTAGAAATCATTTTTATCTCTACTGGACAATAATCCACAAGTTAACATGTATTGTGGTCCTAATCAATAGTAAAGAACAAGTCAAACAAAGATAAATCCCTTAATGAAATAATTAATCCCCTAGATAATTAAATAATCTTTTAGAGAATTAAATTAAGTATTGGATGGGTCTGTTAAACAATGCTTCGATATAACCTTGAAAGAGTGTTAGCCATCCTTCTGCCGTATTTCTAAGTTTCAAGTAACTTCTCTTAACAACGGAACATGCTGAAACAAAAAGACAAAAAAAACCAAAAAAAACAAAAACAAAACCAAACAAAAACAACAGAACATGCTGTCTTCTATTTTTCCTAAACCACAAACCACCCTGGTGTTCTTTGGTTTCACAATTTTGATAGATGTACAAGTAAAAGAAATAACTACTTTCCTTTTAATTCTTCTATCAAATTACAACAATAACAACCATAAGAATAGGTCCAGATCTCACTGTTTTGCATGAAGAGATGGTAGCTGAAACCCTCCCTCAGTTCCTGAAGAGGATGTGTTGTGCTAACAAGAATCAGAAGCTCAGCTCTATCCTTAATGGAGAAAATGGTTTGTGGGAATATGGGCCCCGTGATGCTGGGTCTTTTGGATTTCCAAGTAGGCCCAGAAATCCAAACTTTTTAGGTTAAATCTCTTGATTTTTAAATGTTGGCAAATTGGTTTGAAAAGTTAAACACATGCCATAGGTCAAAAATTGCAGGCTACCACTGCTCAGGGACCTTCCATCTCAGAATTTCTTAAGTAGAACAAACTATGGTAGGGAAATTTTAGTTTATTTGATAGCTTTGATACCTTTGTATATGTGTTGTGATAGAAACCCAGTGAATATAGCCTATATAAATTTGAATCTCTTCTTGATGCTACTGCAGTTAGTCTCCTAGAGGATACCTCTTTCTTTCCTTCCCAAGTCCTTTGAGTTATTATCCCTTCACTTTGCAATTTCCCTTTTTTCTATAAGAGTCACTGACGTGGCACCAACAGAACTGCCCCCTATCTCCTTGCCCTCAACATCCAAATGGTCCCTGGGTCTTTTATATACTATATCCTTTTTTTAATTAATTAATTTTTATTATGTTACGTTAATCACCATATATTACATCATTAGTTTTTGATGTAGTGTTCCATGATTCATTGTTTTTGTATAACACCCAGTGCCCCATTCAGTACGTGCCCTCTTTAATACCCATCACCAGGCTAACCCATCCCCCCACCCCAGAACCCTCAGTTTGTTTCTCAGAGTCCATAGTCTCTCATGGTACATCTCCCCCTCTGATTTAGCCTTAATATTCCCCAAAGCACCTGTTCTACCCTATCTCTACCTGCTTTAGTTCAGGAACTTCTTATTTTGTATTAATTATAACAGTCAAGATGCCTGTGGACAAATGTAACAGAAAACTCAGTACAAAACAATTTAGGCAAAAAAGATTTCTTACCTCATTTACAAAAATTTTACATTTTGACAGTTCCGGGATTGTGTAAGTCAGCATCTCATCACAAACAAGTTTCTTACAATTTTTCCAATGTTTTCCTCAAGCTTCACCCTCATGATCCCCTGATGTATGTAGGAGTTCCAGCCTCTCAGCAGAAAGAATAGTGTCCGTTAGCAGAACAAGGCTCTCCTCAGGACCCATTTTAAGCCCCTGGCCTGATATCATTTTACATCTTATTGGCAAGAATTGTATAATACATCCCTGTCTAAAACAATTACTGAAAAGAAATTGGATTGCATCGATCAGTTTAGGCCAGTTACAGTTTACTTTTCATCTGGGACCCACCTCTCAGAGGCTCATGCAGGTTGGATACATGGACCAAATAACAACAAGGACAATAATGATAGCTAAACTTGAGCATGCCAGATGCTCTGCTTGTATTACCTCATTCAATCCTCACAACAACCATTATTTGGTAGGTAGAATTATCTCCATTTTTCAGAAGTGAAAACTGAAGCTGAGAAAGTTTAAGGGTTTGAACACATTTACATAGTTATCAGGATTTATACCCAAGCTGACTGATCCAGAGTTTTGCTCTTTATTCCCATAGATCCCACCTAATATAGGTTTTATTAGCAGTGAAAGGAGGCTCTGTGGGAGGAAGTGTTACTGGATTGGGTGCCAACAGGATCTGCTGTATTTCTACCTCAATGACATTCTAATAATGTTTTTTTTTTATTTCTAATATTGTTTCTCTTCTCACCTCCCTCTCAAACCAGCTTCCATAGTTCTACCAGAGTAAAACACAAATTTGGTCATGTTATTCCACTGATGTATAAATCTCTCAGTGTCTCACTATTGCTTTTAGGAGAAACCTCAACTTCTTTATGAGAGCACATATGGCCCATCATCATCTTACTCCCTAGTTCAGATAAACTTCTCTCCTTGAACTCTGTGCTTTAATTTTGACTAGTTAATTACAGCTTCGAGATGACAGTGTATTTGGTCACATCCCCTCTTTGCCTATATCCCTCCTCCCTCCCTCCTTCTCTTTCTTTCTTTCCTTTTTTTTTTTTTTTTTTTTTTTTGGTTTGGTGAGGAATATCCTTGGACTCTACTTTTCCAAGATTAAAATGTCACATCCTGGGCGCCTGGGTGGCTCAGTTGGTTAGGCGACTGCCTTCGGCTCAGGTCATAATCCTGGAGTCCTGGCATCGAGTCCCACATCAGGCTCCCTGCTCAGCGGGGAGTCTGCTTCTCCCTCTGACTCTCTTCCCTCTTGTGTTCTCTCTCTCTCTAATAAATAAATAAAATCTTAAAAAAATAAAAAAAGTCACATCCTTAGGTTTTCTTCCCTGACATAATTTCCATTCTCAATTTGATGAGCCTCATTTTTGTTCCCGTAGCACTCCATGTATTATGACATATTTTGTCTTCCTGTTTATCCCTCTTTTCCAGGGCAGTGTAAATTCCTTGAGAATAGTCACCATGCTTTATGCATCTTTATATCCACCGTGCATCTTGGTGTAAACATTTAATACATTTTCTTTTATTTTTTACAAGTTTGTATTTAAATTCTAGTTAGTTAATACATCGTGCAATATTAGTTTCAGGTGTAGAATTTAGTGCTTCAACACTTCCATACAATACCTGGTGTTCATAACAAGTGCCCTCCTTAATGCCCATCACCTATTTAACCTATCCCCCCCCATTCCCCTCTAGTAACCATCAATTTGTTCTCTACAGTTAAGAATCTGTTTCTTAGTTTTCCTATTTTCTTTTTCCCTTCTATGTTCTTTTGTTTCTTAAATTCTGCATATGAGTGAAATCATATGGTTTTAGTCTTTCTCTGACTTATTTCACTTAACATAATACTCTCTAGCTCCATCCATGTCATTGCAAATGGCAAGATTTCATTCTTTTTTTATTTGTCAGTAGACGTTTGGGCTCTTTCCATAATTGTTCCTAATGCTGTTATAAAGATCAGTGTGCATGTATCCATTTGAATCAGTATTTTTATATCCTTTGGGTAAATACCTAGTGCAATTGTTAGGTTGTAGGGTAGTTCTATTTTCACCTTTTTGAGAAGAAAAGAGAGAAAGGGGACAGAAAATTTATTTGAGGAAATAGTAGCTGAAAACTTCCCTAATCTAGGGAAGGAAGCAGACATTCAGATCAAGAGGCACAGAAAACTCCCATCAAAATCAACATTTAATACGTTTTCACTGAACAGATGCAGAGACCTTCCCTTAAGGAACTCAGAATTTAGTGAGTTAAGATAGAAATTTAAATTAGGTATTTATACAGTAAGGGAGGTGTTAAAGTAGGCCATTTGTTTAAAAAACAGAACCTCATCACCGCTAAATACAATTACTTAATTTAACTCAGCTCTTATAACCCATGTCCATTTCCTTGATGAGTTGTTACACACACTTGGTGAAACGTAAGGGCTCCACATGGAATGGGAGAACAAATGGTTAGATTTATTCATTATTTTATACAGTGATGCTCATTTGGCCATAAATCATGGGCTAGGCGCTTGAGACATGGAAATTAAAGAAGTAAAACAATGGAGCATCTGGGTGACTCAGTCAGTTGAGCTTCCATCTCTTGATCTTGGCGCAGGTCTTTATTTCAGGGTTGTGAGTTCAAGGCCCATGTTGGGCTCCATGCCCACTTAAAAAATAATAGATAACAATAACAATGATAAATAATAATGAAGAAAAGCTAAACAAAATGAAGTAAAACAAAACAAAAAGCCATAAGCACAGACATTGTTCTTGCAATTCACTGTCTAGGAGGAAAAGAGAAACAAGCAAATAAGTAGTAGAAGTAGGATGTGATCTACTCTGTCAGCAACATAAATCCTGGGTGGTACAGGAGCCTGAGGAAGGGTCTCTAACCAACTGGTGCATGAGGAAAGGCTGTGATACCAGAGAAGTCAAGCTTAATGATAAGTGTGTCTGTGAGTTAACTGTCAAGAAGGGCATTCTGGTTGGACAATGCAGATATGTATCAGCCTGCCTCCCTGTACATCACCATTTATATCTCCTGTGTTCCCATAGTTGACCTTAGCCCTCTGCTAAACAACTCAGCTCCAGTTTTTAACTATTGTCATCTCAAGAGGTTCATGTGCCCTTTGGCCACTGAAAACTGCTGCATTAAATAAACAATCCACACAGATTTCACACTGAGTGGTTTTCTGATTGTGGCCCCTAGTGGTTCATTGTCTGAGGACATTTCAGAAAGGGTTGTGAGATACTTGAACCTTGATCTTTGCAATGAGTATATATATACGAGTTCCATGACATTTGGGGTCCAAAACATACTGGAGTGATCATGCTATCCACTGACAATATAGAATTTATACTCATGAACTATACCAAGCCAACAGTAAGCTACTCCAATTGTGTGTGTGGGGACCTGGTCAGGCAGAAAATCCTTGGGCCAAATGAATGGTTTGGCAAAGTTCACCTATGCCCTTTCAGTGCCTGGGTTTGAGTCTTCACTGGGCTTATGGCATTATTTATTCTCCATTGAGGGCAGGATAGGTGTCCACTTTTCATTGTCTCTCAACTGCCTGCAATTTTGACATGAAAAAGATGGTGATGATGTGACACCTTTTTGATACTTTGGAACATTATTTTGGGGGGCGCCTGGGTGGCTCAGTCATTAAGCATCTGCCTTAGGCTCAGGTCATGATCCCAGGGTCCTGGGATCGAGCCCTGAATAGGGCTCCCTGCCCAGCGGGAAGACTGCTTCTCCCTCTCCCCTCCCCCTGCTTGTGTTCCCTCTTTCCTGTCTCTCTGTCAAATAAATAAATAAAATCTTTAAAATAGAAAAATCATTGTTTTTGTACCTAAAAATAACAATTCAAAATTTATTTTTGGTTTAAACAATTGATATTCAGTAGCTTACAGTTAAACAGACTTTAAAAACAGAATTTTTAATGCTTTTAAGTTTAGATTAAAATTTTATTCCATGTCTAAGCCTAAAATATTTTAATAATCACACTTTAAGGAACTTTGAATAAAAATTGGCTACACTTACAAACCTTGTTAAGCACCTTTAAATGTTTCAGTATGCATTTATGAATCTACTCAATCTAATGTCCTTTTTAACTAGAGTGAAGCCTGGTAATACAAATTTTGATGTAAAACCATTGGTAATTGCCACCTTTTCTCATTCTGGTTCCTGATTCTCAAATGCTGGGGAGGAATAGGTGTCACAAATAAAGAGATTGATTTTATTGACTTCTTCTGCCCCTATTCCTGCCCTCAAGGGCAACACAAAATGGTTTGGTTTGGTTTTGGTTTTTGTTTTTTTCTGTGCTTGGACATCATGCCTGATTCTTTTCGTCATACCAACCTAACCACATATAACAAGGACTGACTAGGGCGCCTGGGTGGCTCAGTTGGTTAAGCGACTGCCTTCGGCTCAGGTCATGATCCTGGAGTCCCGGGATCGAGTCCCGCATCGGGCTCCCTGCTCGGTGGGGAGTCTGCTTCTCCCTCTGACCCTCTTCCCTCTTGTGCTCTCTCTCTCTCATTCTCTCTCTCTCAAATAAATAAACAAAATCTTTAAAAAAAAAAAAACAAGGACTGACTAGATTTTGAGTAGAAAATAAGTCTTTTAGAAAATATAATCTAAAGAAAGCTCAGACGACTGTAGTAGTGAAAACCAGAACTTCAATTTTCAGGGCTGTAAGCTTTAGGTGTGGTCAAGTTTCAGACGTGGTGTTATTTCAAACACAAAGATATTACTACCTTCAAGTTGGTATCTAGAATTTACTATTACTGGATATTTATAAAAAGCTCTTTTGTCTTCAAAGTAAGCCCAAAGTAGTCATTTAGGGAATTCTGGACACAATATTTCTTGTGGATGTAAAGTATGTGGATATAGGGGTGCGTGGGTGGCTCAGTCAGATAAACGCATCTGCCTTCCGCTCAGGTCATGATCTCATGGTCCTGGGATTAAGCCCTGCAGGGAGCCTGCTTCCCCTCTCCTTCTACTGCTCTCCCTGCTTGTGCTCTCTTACTCTTTCTCTCTATTAAATAAATAAATAAAATCTTAAAATAATAAAGTATATAGATATATCATAATGTGTATTATGTGCATTTTATATTATGATGCATATTATACATTATAGTATATTAAGATGTGTAGATATAGATGTTGATATATAATATAATGTGTGATGTGTAAATTATATGTTATTTATATATACCTATTATATATTATAGATATACTACATGCAATAGTTAAATATATGGTTATATTTACATAGGGCCACTTATATATTAAATATAAAATTATATTTTACTAGAACCACATATAGATAGATTTTTGACTTTTGAAACACATCTATCTAAAAATCCAGAATCCAATCTGGAAAAACCTCAACCTGTGAAGTTTCACAAAAGCATGTTCTTGACTTACAGAAAATACCTCATTGACACTTTACACATAACTCCAACACATTTTGTTTAGTAACTCTTAAGACAAATCAGAAAGTACAAGTTCACAATGGAGATGAAGAAAGACAGGACTACTAGAAGAAGAAGAGAAGACAGTAGGAAATTGTAATAAGAGACAAACATGTTCTTGTTATTGGCCACACAAATTCAGAATTATGTTCAATATTTGGTCAGATACACATGGCAGCTGAACTTAATTTCTCTGAGGAGGATGCCATTTGAGCTCCAAGCCTTCTGCCTCAACTATTCAAGCAATTGCTGTGCATCAGACATTGGGCTAGGATACAAGAACAAGTAAAACATTCCACATGGCTCTTCTGATATTGGGATCCTGTTACTAGAAAACACATTTGACTATTGAAATAAAGAATCAAAATAGCAATGTCTTGAACACAAAACACATTTATGTCTCTCACATAATGATCCTTAGTTATTTTAGTTCAGGTTTCTTCTTTCTCATTGCTCTGCCATTCCCAAGATGTTGACCTTCTCTGCATGATCTTGGGCCTTTCACCACCATGTTCCCAAGGCTGCAGTACAGAAATAAGGGCGTGGTCCCTTCCTTTAAAGGACACAAGTCATTTATACTTATATACCACTAATCTGAACTTAGTCACATGGCTTTACCTCGCTGCAAAGAAGCATTGGAAATACAACCTTTATTTAGGTAACATACTCCCCTAAAATGCCATTGTTATAGGAAAGAAAGAATGGATATGGAGGCACAACTACCAGTCTCCATTACCTTGTCTAATAGAGGAAGATGGACATGTGAATAAATAGACACAAATCATGACTTCCAAGTCCCCTTCTTTTTTTTTTTTAAAGATTTTATTTATTTATTTGAGAGAGAGAGAGAGAGAGAATGAGAGATAGAGAGCATGAGAGGGAAGAGGGTCAGAGGGAGAAGCAGACTCCCTGCCAAGCAGGAAGTCCGATGTGGGACTCGATCTCGGGACTCCAGGATCATGACCTGAGCCGAAGGCAGTCGCTTAACCAACTGAGCCACCCAGGTGCCCCCAAGTCCCCTTCTTAATGTACAAAGTTTATAAGCTTAATTCTACCCAAGGTGACCTCCCATTGAAATATACCAGAACCAATCAAAAATACAAGTTTATGACTCATCTAAAATCAAACCATACTGAGATATATGTATATATAAGTCCTGTGAGCTGTTATATTTTCAAACTCAGGTGTATTTTACTTCCTCTTTTATTTCTTAACTATAAAGTTGCATTAAAATAAAAGTCATCTGCACTCTTCCATTTATTTTCTGTGTCTTTCTCTTGACAACGGACAGTTCTTTATTTTTAAATTCTCCTCATATTCCTGCCAAGCCCCCTACACAACCACCACCAAAACCAAAATGATAAAAAATTGAAAAAAAATAAAGCAGCTCTAAATATTTAAATAAACCCCGGTACATACAGTTCTTGCTCGTGGTAATGACTCTGAATGTTTTGAACTATATTCTACTTTAAAAAGCTTGGGCAGATTAAAAAGTGGTATAAAAACATTACTATAATTATTTTTCTTAAAATTGTATGACAATATATCTACATTTATCATGTGGGAAATGCACTTATGGAATACATCCCTTTCTGAAATTGCTGGACAAATCATGTGTAGCAGTAATAGTATTGGTAGTAATAGAAGCTATTACCTACATGATACCTGAAAACTCTAAATATCTTTAATAGGCTATCATCTTACCAATGTGCATTTGATTTTAATTATGTAGACTATAAACAACTTAAGAGAACTGACAAATCTTTAATTTCTCTATATTCTATCAATACTTAAATAGCAATCGAACACATGCTATGTGTAAAGACCCATGCTAGATATTGGGGATGCCTAGGTGGTTGGAAAATACAAACATATACATATTTTTTTTAGAATAAGCAACTGCTAGATGAAGAGTAAATAAGTATTGATTAGCTGACAGAGTTTTCTGGCATGGTAGCTAGTTAGGATGAGAGGAAATAAAATTAAGCTGTTGGTCTCTTTGCAATTTCCAACAACCTGTGGATAAATATTCATCTCTTGGGAAATCATTCTGCTCTAAAATAGGGCTGGTCTGGCAAAACTTCTGTGGTATTCAGTGAAGTGTTCCTTTGCCTAATTTCTTCCTGTTACTCATAATCACCCCCTGCTTAAATACTCTGGGTGCTTATCCTCTTCAACATGATTCTAAATATCTAGATGATCATCCTCCACACTTTATTTTCATTTGGCCAAGCTCCCACTATATAATTATTTTAATCAAGAGCACCATCTCCTTTAACCATGGTAGCAAATGATGCCATTTCCAGAGTAGGGTGTAAATTAAAATGGTTAGAATCCAATTTGATTTGCTGTGTGATGGTGATTCAAAGGGGATGGAGGAGAGGAGTGTATGTTGTATTTGCCACAGTGAAGTTCAGAAGCTGCATGCTGCCAGATTGGCATAATTTCTACCTATGAAAGGTTTTTCTTTCAGAATAGAATTGTGGAATTTGTATTATTGAAACATTTAGGGAGTACTTGAGTAGTGTTGAATATTGTACGTTAGCGTGTAGAATAAAAGCTCCTGCCTAGAGACACTCAATAATTGGTTTAAATGGATGATAACACAGACAATTGTAAAATAAACCATTGACTTGATGCAGTGTCTCCTAAACCACAGTGTGCATAAGAATCATCTGGGGAGCTGCTAAAATGCTGATTCAGTCAATGCGACAGAGGGCCCTGGAATCTGCAATTTAAATAATTTAAATGCACTCTACATGATTCTGTTGCAGCTCGGATATAGATTCCAACCTTTACAGAATATTGGAAGATCTGACATCAACAATATAAGCCATGCTGGTTTAAGCAGACTGTGAAATGTAGGGGAATGAGGATGGAATTTTCATAGGTCACTCTTAACTTCAAGAAGTATTTGATTTGTTCCTTTTGAAATTGGTGTTTGTTTGACTGCTGAATACAAATACAAATATGTTCATACAGGGTTTTAGAGAAGTAAATACAGATGGATTGTTCCATAGTAAACGTTAGACACTCCTTATGGCTGGTGATACCCAAAGTTCCAAATTGCTTGCCCTGTCCCAAAGACAGACTTGAAGTGTGAATGCAGGTTTATCCACATGGACATGACAGCACTAATCATGTGGTGACATTGCCGTCTGTCCACAGCAGTTGTTCAAACCTATGTACCGAATAAGTTAAAAGATTAACAGATGCAAAGAGGACAACAGTTTGATTGATCTCACCTAAATGCCCAAATTTCCAGTCCCACCTCATTCTGACTAAATGTGATTGAACATGAAACCTTTAAATCAGAAACATAAAAAAAAAGACAAAGACAAGTGATTATTATTTAAGCTCCCCCCTCTGTGTCTAAGAAAGTGATCCTATTTGGGTTTGGTAATAAGGAAAGATGACTTTTTCTAGTTCAACTTTATAAGCCCACCCTTCCATCTAAAGTTTAATTGTATAATTTTTTAAAAGATTTTATTCATTTATTTGTTTGACAGAGAGAGAGAGAACACACACAAGCAGGCAGAGCTGCAGGCAGAGGGAGAGGGAGAAGCAGGTTTCCTGCTGGGCAGACAGCCTAATGTGGGGCTTGATCCCAGACCCTGGGATCATGACCTGAGCTGAAGACAGACATTTAACCGACTGAGCCACTCAGGCGCCCCGCACCCTTCCATCTAGAAAAAAAAAAAAAAAAAGTGTAAAAATCAGTCCAACAAACTTCATTTTTCAGAAGTTAACAACAGTGAACTTCCCTGACCTTTGTTTTTCTGTTACTTATTTATTTATTTGTTTGTTTATTTATTTATTTATTTATTATTTGCATTTTCCAACTGTGCTATAATGTGTCAGGGTAAAAACCATGGAAGGGAAAAATGAAAAGAGCCCAAACTGGTCCATTTATTGAGACACAAACAAACAAAAACCCAACTACTGCCTGCCGTTGCTGAGACAGTGTTGGTGATTATGCATGCTGAACATAATCCCATTGGCTGTGATGGATTTTCATATTCTGTTTCCTTCAGGACCAAATATGTACGTTTGCTAGATCCTGGAAACATTATGGAAGTGGTATGAGGTCAGTGACTTTAAGGAATGGCATGGACTCATTAAAGGACAAGCCAGTGACTTTACTGAACAAAGTAACTGAGTGCCCCTCAAGAGAAGAGACAGAGCCCTGACAAGGATAAGAGAATAGGTGGACTCTGACAAGACCCAGTTCTTCTACCTTGGGTAAATTGTTTAACCTCCCTGAGTCTCAGTCTCTCCAGCTATCAAATGGGTCTAATGAAACTCCCTTTATAGAATATTAAAATGACATATCTAAATCACCTTTTATAATTACTAGCAAATAATACATGTGTAAGAAATATTTAATTCCTCATCGTCTCCTGTGATGTGTCTGCACCTTAGGGGACACAAAGGTTTTTAATATTGTGCTTGACACAAATGTTTTACGAATTAATGAAATAAAAGTTCCTGTCTTTGAGAGATTATGATCTATAGGTAAATATGAGGGACAGCCACAAAGAATGGCCTGACCAAGTAGTAAGCTTATCACGGGATTGGAAATGGAGGGGATATCATTTGTTCTGAAATCTGGTTATTAAAAGGGATTTTAAAATGACATTTAGTTTTAATATCCTTTCCGAATTACAATTTCACAATAGAAATTTGGAAAACTTCTTGCATGAGGTGATTTTCAATGGCTGCATAATAGTTCCTTATGTGATTATGTGGCAATTTATTTAATCATTCTTCTATTGAAGGGATTTAGATTCGATCCCATTTTTTTAATTCTGAATAATACCACTGTGAACATTTTTATCAAGAAATAAAAAGTTCTTTAGAAGTAGAGTTGTAAGACTTAAAAAAAAAAAAGATTGCCAGTGTTCCTCTAGAAAGTTTGTCTAATGTTTAGGACAGTGAATGGCTAAGATTTTCATATGAAAAAGATGAGGTTGGTCTTTGAAGCCCAAGTCCCAGTGGTCAGAATTTTAGTGGAGGACTGTTTGCAGTTTTCTTTGCCAGAAACATGATTTCTTTGGGGAAAGACCTAGAAAAAGAAAGGAATGTTGAATTCTTAGGTGAGTGAGATTCTCTCAGGGATGAATTCAGGATTATGAGTAGCCCAGACAATGGGAATGAGATGGGAGTGAGGCTCTTAGTGCAAAGACAGTTCTGAATTATTTGTGAATTCAATGCTGTCTATGTCCCCTGATCCCAAGGTATCTGGCTTCTCATCTTGACCCCACATGGGGAGACCGGTCCCCAAGGCTGGGCTTCCATTTCTTCATCTGTGAAAAGAGAGTGTGGGCTGCCTAGATGTCTTGTGTTGACTAATTTATTGGTTGTTTTCAGAGTTTATATCTGAAGCATTTTAACTGCTAAATATTGTCACTAAAGCTGTTGAAAAACCCAGTGGTTTCCTCTTTTGAATATTTTCTGAAAACATGTGTTCCCATTTACCCCACCGAAGCTGAATTCAGTCACATCTGGTTGTTTCTCCCAATCTCTGTTCCGCTCTGATGAATTTAGAGTTTCTGATGAAACCAGAAATAACTTAGCAGCTGGTGGTATTTCAGGAAACAACTTTTTTTCAATTCCCAATTTTTAAATGACTCATAAAATTAAAAAAAATAAATTATTTTAAATTTTCAGGTGACTACTACTTTTATTTTTTTATTTTTTTAAGATTATTTATTTATTTATTTGAGAGAGAGAGGGGGGAGGGTCAGAGGGAGCAGACTCCCCGCCGAGCAGGGAGCCCGATGTGGGACCCGATCCCAGGACTCCAGGATCATGACCTGAGCTGAAGGCAGTCGCTTAACCAACTGAGCCACCCAGGCACCCAGATGACTACTACTTTTAGAACTAGTTTTAGTAGAAACCAGATCATGGGATATGGAAAGAGAAAAGGTAGAGCCAGGAAATTTCATTGTCCCTGAGCAAGCCTTTCTGAGAGCCTTACAGGTACAAAACACAACTGTATCCAGGAATTAAAATGTAAAGTTTAAATCAATTTGCTATAGCAAAATATTCATTGTATGTTTCCCCCAAAGACAGAATATATCATTTTTGTGCCTATATCTCTTTAGGTATAAAAATAGAATGCTAAATTTTTGAATGCTAATCTTTGAAGGCTATAATAAATTTATAATTTACTAGATCATATTGAGAATACAATTTTTGAACCCTTATTGTTTTTTTCTTCTTTGAAATATTTTAAGGTGGCAAATGTTTTCTTTACTATCAACCTAAATAATACTGTTTCACAGACTGTGGAATATTTGTCTGTCTAGCTCCCATCTTTTTGCAGCATTCATATACCTCCTGCGGTATGAAGCTGGCAAATCCTGTCAAACACATAGAAGAAGAGAATATATTCCAGTACTCACCTTTGCCTCTGCCCAGCTCCCTCTCCATACCAGATAGAAGAGAGATGTCAGTACTCAGAATTGCCAGACAGATTTCCACTTTGTTTATCTATAAGAGTCAAAGAAAGGGTTCTGGAAACAGACAAACCAAAAAAAGAAAAAGTAAAAATCCCAGAAGATATCAAAGTTAGTAGCTTTAAAAACAAACTGGAGGGATGCCTGGGTGGCTCAGTCCCTTAAGTGTCTGCCTTCAGTTCAGGTCATGATCCCAGAGTCCTGGGATCTAGTCCCACATAGGGATCCTTGCTCAGCGGGGAACCTGCATCTCCCTCTGCATGCAGCTGCCTCTGCTTGTGAGCTCTCTCTCTCTCTCTCTGACAAATAAATAAATAAAATCTTAAATGAAACAAACAACTGAAGAACTAAATTTGTTTTGCCCTATTTCCTTTCATGAATACCAGCACCTCCTTTAATACTTAAGGGACATTAGACTTACCTTCAATGTGTTAGGAATTTAAAAATTCAAAACTCTCAGGAATCAGGTGGAAATCCCAAATGGTACTGATTTCATTTGCTAGGGCTGTTATGATGAAATACCACAGACTGGGTGGCTTAAAAACAGAAATCTATTATCTTACAGTTCTTAAAATTAGAAGTCCAAGATTAAGATGTATGTAGGGTCGGTTTCTTATTCTGAGGCCTCTCCTCTTCACTTGAAGACATTCACCTTCTTGCTGTGTCCTCACATGGTCTTTCCACTGTGCATCTGCATCCACTTTTATCTGTTCCAAAGAAGAGTCTTTATAAGGGCACCAGTCATATTAGATTAGGGCCTCACACTAACAGCATTATTTTAATGTAACCACCTCCTTAACCTTCAGGTACTTGGTGTTGGCACTTCAACATATGAATTGGTGTGTGGTGGAGAATAATTCAGCCCGTAACAGGTATAAAGAGCTAAAAATAATTACACATCATTAATCAGTTACCAATCTTTTAAGAGAGCCTCAGAAATCATCTCAAGTCACCTGGATAGTAATGTGAGTGAAGGGTCCAACTTTCCCCTTCCTTCCCTTCCCCAGTTTCAGTACACAGTGTGGATGGTGACTTCTTTGTCTCATCTGTTCTCTAAAACAGTTGGGCCTAATTCAAAGCAGCATCATGTATCACAGACCCTTCCCAGAGAATCTGTTCTCAAAGTGTCTCCTATCAATCACTTACACAGAGCGAAGCTCAGAAAAGTAGTATTGGGGGAGGAGTTTGTCTTGGGAAGGCCATGCACTCAATCTGTTCCTTAATTTCACTCTTTAGATCAAGCCTGTAATTTGAAAGCTAATCTCAACAATAGTCTCTTTGCTTTTTCCCTTTTTCCAAAGGACCTCTAAGAAATTCTTCCAAGCAAAATTCAATGTATGCCTTTTGTGGTACGCAGGCTATTGAGGACATTTTCCAGTAGATTTCTTTATGCCCTTCTATAGAGGAGCTCATATGAAAACTTACTTTCCAAACTCTGTGTACAAAAAAAAAGAAAAAAACTCTTTTACCTCCCTTGAGAATTGGTAAGCTTTCTTCTTTTTGTGAGTGAGAAATGTGTCACTGATGGTATCTTTCTTGTCTCTTTTACTGACAAAATAGAATTTTACCAAATAATTTATTTCTGGAATTTTATTTTCTGCTCTTACTAGGACAATCCTAATCTATATTTTATCATGCATGTATTGGTCATTTTCTTTTTGAAAGCCACCTGAAATCAAAGAATCGAATAGAGACAAATAACATTGTTCTTTTTCTCAAAGAATTTAAAATATTTTTAAAATACAGAAAATTTTACAAATACATTTTTTAATAAAAGTTCTAAATGAGTGGTAGCCATCTATAGCTGGATTTGATCAAAGAAAGCTTCATGGAAGAGGTAACATTTGTAGTAAAAGTATGGCATTGGTGGGGGGTTGGGAGCACCTGAGTGGCTCAACTGGTTAAGCATCTGCCTTCAGCTCAGGTCATGGTCTCAGGAACCTGGGATCAAGCCCAGAGTCCAGAGTTGGGCTCCCTGCCCAACATGGAGTCTGTTTCCCTCTCTCCCTTTGCCCCTCCCCCAGCTCATGCACACATTCTCTCTCTCTTTCTCTCTCAAATAAATGAATAAGATCTTAAAAAAAAAAAAGTAAAGCGTGGGGGGCGGAGCAAGATGGCGGAGGAGTAGGAGACCTGGATTTCATCTGGTCTCAGGAATTCAGCTGGATAGGGATCGAACCATTCTGAACACCTACGAACTCAACAGGAGATCGAAGAAAAGAATAGCAACAACTCTGAACAGAAAAGCGACCACCTTCTGGAAGGTAGGACATGCGGAGAAGTGCATCCGAGGCGATATTCGGGAGGATAGACAGCGGGGGAGGGGGCCTCTGTTGGCCGCATCTGGCAAGTGATAGAGCCATGGAGCACAAAATCTGAACTTTTAGAAGTTGGCGCTGCTGAGGGATGTCGCTCCAGTGGCTAAGCTGGGGCGTGGAACCCTCGAGGGACAGTGTGGTCTCAGGACCCTTGGGGTCACAGAAAGATTGGGGGTGCCTGAGTGTGGCAGAGCTCCCAGGTATGGGAGCGGGGAAACCGGCTGCAGAGACGGAGCCGAGGCGCGGGCTCTCAGCTCAGGGTTGCCATAAACTGTGATCGGCGAAACAGTTGGGCCACTGCTCCTCCAGCAGGGACCCAACAAGCAGCAGAGCCAGGGAGACTCCCCTTCCTCCCCTGGGAGGAGCAGCATGGGAGCACACCGCAGGGATCTGCTGGGTTTGGAGACTCGACATGGGGTCGAGTGCCAGAGATAGAAACACTTGGGTCACAGGCCGGGTGAGCATGGAGTGCGGCCAGAGACCGGGGAGACGGGAGTGACTGCTTTTATCTGGGGGCACACTGAGGATCAGGGCCCGAGTTCGCGACTCCTCTGGGGCGGAGATTGGGAGGCCACCATTTTCACTGTTGTCCTCCAACGCTGTACAGAAAGCTTGCAGGGAACAAAAGCGCGCAAGAGCAAA
The DNA here is from genome assembly GCF_003265705.2 of Callorhinus ursinus. Lineage (NCBI taxonomy): Eukaryota > Metazoa > Chordata > Mammalia > Carnivora > Otariidae > Callorhinus > Callorhinus ursinus. The sequence continues at coordinate 104,886,176 of NW_027397064.1, forward strand.
CCCGAGCAGATTGTTTAGCCCAGACCGACAAGGGCGGGGCAATTCCACCTCCGGCAAAGACATTTGGGAACCATGGCAACAGGCCCCTCCCCCAGAAGATCAGCACGAAAGGTCAGCCTAGACCAAGTTTACAATGAGAACGGCAGAACTCCAGCACTAGGGGAATACTGCACATAGAATTCATGGCTTTTTTACCATGATTCATTAGTCTTTCAAAGTTAATTTTTTTAACTGTTTTTTTTTTAATTTTTCTTTTTCCATTTTTAAACCAACATTTATCAATCCCTTTTAAAAAAACATTTTTATTTTTCATTTTTAGAGTCATATTATATCCCTTCATAGTAGTTACCCTTATTTTTGCAGATGTATATATAAGTTGTTCTCTCTTTAAAATTTTGAAATACAATTTCTTCTAACAGATCAAAATATACCCTAAATCTCTAGTGTATGGCTTTGTTCTAGTCTCCTGCCTGATCACATTCTCTCCCCCCACTTTTTTTTTTCTTTATTTCCTTTTTTTCAATCCTCTTCTTTCTTTTTTTAAACATCTTCTTATCAATTCCTTTTTTAATTTTTTTTAATTTTCATCTTTACAGTCATATTCCATCCCTTCATCGTATCAACACTTATTTTGTACAAATATGTCTTTCTTTCTTAAAATTTTAGGAGGCACTTTCTTCTAAATACTAAAAGAATAAAATACACCCAAAATCTAATGTGTGGCACTGATCTATGCACCAGCCTGATCATATTTGTTCATAATCTGTTTTTTTTTTTGTTGTGTTCTGTTTTTGTTTGTTTTTATCTTTATCTTTTTATTTTTTCTTCTCTTTCTTTCCCTTTTTCCCCCCTGGTTTCAGGTCTTTTCTGATTTGATTACAGCATATTTTCTGGGGATGTTGTTAACCTGTTAGCATTCTGTTCTCTCATTCATCTATTCTCTGGACAAAATGACATGATGAAAAAACTCATCTCAAAAAAAAGAACAAGAGCTAGTACCATCTGCCAGGGACATACTCAATATGGACATTAGTGTGATGTCGGGCCTAGAGTTCAGAATCATGACTTTAAAGATACTAGCTGGGCTTGAAAAAAGCATGGAAGTTATTAGAGAAACCCTTTCTGGAGAAATAAAAGAACTGAAATCCAACCAAGTCGAAATCAAAAAGGCTATTAATGAGGTGCAATCAAAAATGGGGGCACTAAATGCTAGGATAAATGAGGCAGAAGAGAGATTCAGTGATATAGAAGACCAAATGATCGAAAATAAAGAAGCTGAGAAAAAGAGAGATAAACAACTACTGGATCACAAGGGCAGAATTTGAGAGATAAGCAATACGATAAGATGAAACAACATTAGAATAATGGGGATCCCAGAAGAAGAAGAAAGAGAAAGAAGGGCAGAAGACACATTGGAGCAAATTATAGCAGAAAATTTCCCTAATGTGAGGAAGGAAACAAGCATCAAAATCCAGGAGGCACAGAGAACCCCTCTCAAAATCCATAAAAATAGGTCAACACCCCGACATCTAATAGTAAAACTTACGAGTCTCAGAGACAAAGAGTAAATCCTGAAACTGGCTCGGGAGAAGAGATATGTAACCTATAATGGTGGAAACATTAGATTGGCAACAGAGCTATCCACAGAGACCTGGCAGGCCAGAAAGGACTGGCATGATATATTCAGAGCAATAAATGAGAAAAATAT
>NW_027397064.1:104887983-104948873 GCF_003265705.2 Callorhinus ursinus
AGAGGGAGAAGCAGACTCCCTGCCGAGCAGGGAGCCCGATGCGGGACTCGATCCCAGGACTCCAGGATCATGACCTGAGCCGAAGGCAGTCGCTTAACCAACTGAGGCAGCCAGGCGCCCAGTAACAGTCACTTTAAAGGCAATTCAATGGCACTAAATTCATATCTTTTAATAGTTACCCTGAATGTAAATAGGCTAAATGCCCCAATCAAAAGACACAGGCTATCAGATGGCATTAAAAAACAAGACCCACCCATATGCTGTCTGCAAGAGGCTCATTTTAGACCCAAAGACACCCCCAGATTGAAAGTGAGGGGGTGGAAAACAATTTACCATGCTAATGGACAGCAAAAGAAAGCTGGGGTGGCAATCCTTATAGCAGACAAATTAGATTTTAAAACACAGAATGTAATAAGAGATGAGGAAGGACACTATATCCTACTTAAAGGGTCTATCCAACAAGAAGATCTAACAATTGTAAATATCTATGCCCCTAATGTGGGAGCAGCCAATTATATAAGGCAATTAATAACAAAAGCAAAGAAACACATTGACAACAATATAATAATAGTGGGGGGCTTTAACACCCCCCCTGACTGAAATGGACAGATCATCTAAGCAAAAGATCAAAAGGAAATAAAGACTTTAAATGACACACTGGACCAAATGGACTTCACAGACATATTCAGAACATTCCATCCCAAAGCAACAGAATACACATTCTTCTCTAGTGCCCATGGAACATTCTCCAGAATAGATGACATCCTAGGTCACAAATCAGGTTCAACTGGTACGAAAAGATTGCGATTATTCCTTGCATATTTTCAGACCACAATGTTTGAAAATAGAACTCAATCACAAGAGGAAATTTGGAAAGAACTCAAATACATGGAGGCTAAAGAGCATCCTACTAAAGAATGAATGGGTCAACCAGGAAATTAAGAATTAAAAAAATTCATGGAAACCAATGAAAATGAAAACACAACTGTTCAAAATCTTTGGGATGCAGCAAAGCCTGTCCTGACAGGAAAGTATATAGCAATACAAGCCTTTCTCAAGAAACAAAAGGGGTCTCAAATACACAACCTAAACCTACACCTAAAGGAGCTAGAGAAAAAACAGCCAATAAAGCCTAAACCCAGCAGAAGAGAAATAATAAAGGTCAGAGCAGAAATCAATGAAATAGAAACCAAAAGAAGAGTAGAAAAGATCAACGAAACTAGGAGCTGGTTCATTGAAAGAATTCACAAGATTGATATAACCCTGGCCAGACTTATCAAAAAGAAAAGAGAAATGACCCAAATCAACAAAATCATGAATGAAAGAGGAGAGATCACAACCAACACCAAAGAAATACAAACAAATATAAGAACATATTATGAACAAATCTATGCCAGTAAATTAGATAACCTGGAAGAAATGGGTGCATTCCTAGAGATGTATCAACTACCAAAACTGAACCAGGAAGAAATAGAAAACCTGAACAGACCTATAACCACTAAGGAAATTGAAGCAGTCATCAAAAATCTCCCAACAAACAAAAGCCCAGGGCCAGATGGCTTCCCAGGGAAATTCTATCAAACATTAAAAGAAGAATTAATATCTATTCTCTTGAAACTGTTCCAAAAAATAGAAATGGAAGGAAAATTTCCAAACTCATTTTATGAGGCCACCATTACCTTGATCCCCCAACCAGACAAAGACCCCATCAAAAAGGAGAATTACAGACCAATATCCTTGATGAACATGGATGCAAAAATTCTCACCAAAATCCTAGCCTATAGGTTCCAACAGTACATTAAAAGGATTATTCACCATGACCAAGTGGGATTTATCCCTGGGCTGCAAGTTTGGTTCAACATCCACAAATCAGTCAATGTGATACAATACATTAACAAAAGAAAGAACAAGAATCATATGATCCTCTCAATAGATGCAGAGAAACATTTGACGAAGTACAGAACCTTTCTTGATCAAAACTCTTCAGAGTATATGGATAGAGGGTACCTACCTCAATATCATAAAAGCCATCTATTCATAAAAGCCTCAATATCATAAAAGCCTACAGCGAATATCATTCTCAATGGGGAAAAACTGAGAGCTTTCCCCCTACGGTCAGGAATGCAGCAGGGATGTCCACTATCACCACTGCTGCTCAACATAGTATTAGATGTCCTAGCCACAGCAATCAGACAACAAAAAGAAATAAAGGGTAGCCAAATCAGCAAGGAGGAAGTGAAACTCTCACTCTTTGCAGACGATATGATACTTTATGTGGAAAATCCAAAAGACTCCACCCCAAAACTGCTAGAACTCATACAGGAATTCAGTAAAGTGGCAGGATATAAAATCAATGCACAGTAATCAGTGGCATTGGGGTGCCTGGGTAGCTCAGTTGGTTAAGTGACTGCCTTTGGCTCAGGTCATGTTCCTGGAGTTCTGGGATCGGGTCCCGCGTCGGGCTCCCTGCTCAGCGGGGAGTCTGCTTCTCCCTCTGACCCTCGCTCCTCTCATGTGCTCTCTCTCTCTCTCATTCTCTCTCTCAAATAAATAAATAAAATCTTAAAAAAAAAAAGAAATCAGTGGCATTCCTATACACCAACAACAAGACAGTAGAGAGAGAAATTAAATAGTTGATCCCATTTACAATTGCACCCAAAACCATAAGATACCTAGGACTGAATCTAACTAAAGAGGCAGAGGATCTGTACTCAGAAAACTATAAAATACTCATGAAAGAAATTGAGGAAGACACAATGAAATGGAAAAACGTTCCATGCTCATGGATTGGAAGAACAAACATTGTGAAGATGTCAATGCTACCTAGAGCCATCTACACATTCAATGCAATCCCCATCAAAATACCATCCACTTTTTTCAAAGAAATGGAACAAATAATCCTAAAATTTGTATGGAACCAGAAAAGACCCCGAATAGCCAGAGGAATGTTGAAAAAGAAAGCAAAGCTGATGGCATCACAATTCCAGACTTCCAGTTCTATTACAAAGCTGTCATCATCAAGACAGTATGGTACTGACACAAAAACAGACACATAGATCAATGGAACAGAATAGAGAGCCCAGAAATGGACCTTCAACTCTATGGTCAACTGATCTTTGACAAACAGGAAAGAATGTCCAATGGAAAAAAGACAGACAGTCTGTTCAACAAATGGTGTTGGGAAAATTGGACAGCCACATGCAAAAGAATGAAACTGGACCATTTCCTTACACCACACACAAAAATAGACTCCAAATGGTTGAAAGACCTAGATTTGAGACAGGAGTCCATCAAAATCCTAAAGGAGAACACAGGCAGCAACCTCTTTGACCTCAGCCGCAGCAACATCTTCCTAGAAACATTGCCACAGGCAAGGGAAGCAAGGGCAAAAATGAACTATTGGGATTTCATCAAGATAAAAAGCTTTTGCACAGCAAAAGGAACAATCAACAAAAACAAAAGACAACCGACAGAATGGGAGAAAATTGTTGCAAATGACATATCAGATAAAGGTCTAGTATCCAAAATCTATAAAGAACTTATCAAACTCAACACCCAAAGAACAAGTAATCCGATCAAGAAATGGGCAGAAGACATGAGCATTTTTCCAAAGAAGACATCCAAATGGCCAACAGACACATGAAAAAGTGCTCAACATCGCTCAGCATCAGGGAAATCCAAATCAAAACCTCAATGAGATACCACGTCACACCAGTCAGAATGGCTAAAATTTACATGTCAGGAAAAGATAGATGTTTGCTGGGATGTGGAGAAAGGGGACCCTCCTACACTGTTGGTGGGAATGGAAGCTGGTGCAGCCACTCTGGAAAACAGTACGGAGGTTCCTCAAAAAGTTGAAAATAGAGCTACCATAGGATCCAGCAATTGCACTAAGGGTATTTACCCCAAAGATATAAATGTAGGGATCCAAAGGGGTATGTGTACCCCAATGTTTATAGCAGCATTGTCCACAATAGCCAAACTGTGGAAAGTGCCAAGATGTCCATCGACAGATGAATGGATAAAGGAGATGTGGTATATATACACAATGGAATATTATGCAGCCATCAAAAAGAATGAGATCTTGCCATTTGCAATGGTGTGGATGGAACTGAAGGGTGTTATGCTGATTGAAATAAGTCAATCAGAGAAAGACATGTATCATATGACCTCACTGATATGAGGAATTCTTAATCTCAGGAAACAAACTGAAGTTTGCTGGAGTGGTGGGGAATGGGAGGGATGGGGTGGCTGGGTGATAGACATTGGGGAGGGTATGTGCTATGGTGAGCGCTGTGAATTGTGCAAGATTGTTGAATCACAGATCTGTACCTTGAAACAAATAATGCAATATATGTTACGGATAAAAAAAAGGAAGAAGATAGGAGGAGGGAAGAATGAAGGGGGGAAATCGGAGGGGGAGATGAACCATGGGAGATGATGGGCTCTGAACAAGAATCTGAGGGTCTAGAGGGGAGGTGGTTGGGGGAATGGGTTAGCCTGGTGATGGGTATTAAGGAGGGCACGTTCTGCACTGGGTATTATGCACAAACAATGAATCATGGAACACTAAATTAAAAACTAATGATGTAATGTATGATGATTACCATAATAATAAAAAAAATTAAAAAAGTAAAGCATGGTTATATTGGCTTAAATATTTTAAGACAATTCTAAGTCTTTTTTGAATCTTCTGAATGATCTGTTTTGGAAATCTGGTAACTCCACAAAAAGCGAGCTGACTGGTCTTTGTAATCCAATATTTAAACCAAACTGAATGGTAATTCATAATTTAACTTGTAAACCAAGATATTTTCTATTATCTTCCATCGAATTCCAAATAGAAAGACATTTTTAGACTGCTGGTTAGGCCTTTCACCTCTTTGGCATACAAGCAGGGTTGTTTCAGGCTCCTGGACATAATCAGCTAGGCACTCCCATGAAATCACAGTCCAGAAACTACCAGACATGTCCTATGAGGTTCTCACTTGCCAAGTCACCTAGTGTCACTTCCACCCTGCTTTCTTTTTTGAAGCTCACAGGTCCACACGGATTTAAAGGAAGAGGAGTGTCAGAGAATTTTCAGACCCTCTTTTGAAATCACCACATGTACCCTCATTTCTTACCTGAAAACACTTGTTTTCAAATATTTTTATAAAATACTTGTATTGAACGTCTCATATAAGCTAGACAGTGGTAATAGTTCATAAGAAAACGATTCAAATCCTGATGGATTTTCTGGATTGTTTTCTGTTGTAGACATTATTTTTTATCCTTGTTATAGCTACAACAAACAAACAAACAAATACTAAAAGAGCATTAATTGCAGATGAAATGAGTCATGGGAAGCTTGACTATATATGTAAATGTAATTGAAACCAAGTTTCTCTTTACACTTTTAATATTTCTGAAATTGGAATAAAACTTATAATCAATGTTGTATTTTAGTTGAACTGGTAGTAGTTTTTCTTTCTTAGTGGTACATAAAATAATGGCACAACTTATTATCTATGGCAACTAACCTTTGATGAACTATGATAGCTGTTATCCACAATTCCAGAATAACCAAAGAAACTTAGCATACAATAATACCTTCCATTTTGAGAGATTTTTCTATATAACCAGAATAAGTCCTAGATCTTAGATCTTGCTTGAACTACACTGTCCTAGAAACCTGTTAACCCTTGGTTGTTTTTTTTCCACTTTGTTAATGTGCTCATTTTTCTAATTTGATTCTAGACTTCTAAGAGCAGCCAACAATGCATTAGCTGTCTCTGACAACTGAAAGGCCCCTTAATTGACTTGTTCCTATTGACTGAGACCCTAGAAGGCAGTCTCTCTTAATGGTGTATCCGGATGGAGACAAGGACTGGGTTTGCCAGCATTGGGGCTGAGTGCTAGATGTAGTGTATCATGTTATATTCTCATCACTTAGTTTTCCTTATGATAGCAACAAAACTACATCTTGGAAAATGAAGCCCTGCATCATGTTATTTGATAAAATATATACCTGCCTGTAAGCAATATAGCTACAAAGTTTTTGATAATGATTCTTTCTCAAATCTTAGGTAAATTATTCATCTTTTGGGAAATTGTACTGAAGTTATCATGAAAAGTGTTTGTACTGCTATACTTTTCAAATAGTTTTGTGTTTTGTGTTGTGCACTAGACATTGTGTGTGTGCGTGTGTGTGCGTGCGTGCGCGTGCGCGCGCATGCGCACAGGGACATATACCTACAAATATATATATTTGTAGCCATTTAATGAATTATTGAGAGTCTACTATAAACTGGGTGTCTAATGATTACTAATCATCCCTGCCCTTAGGTAGATTACTGCCAACTTCTGCAACCTCATTTCTTCCTCTGCACCTTCTGTGATGTAGAAACATAGCAACTAGTATATTGGAAGTCCTGAGTGGTCACTAGGCAATGTTCTCACTTTTTTATTTAGAAAATTACTTTGTATCAACATACATAATCAGTTTTTCAACTGGTCATTTTATCTATTTTTTTCAAATATAGAGTATTCTTTTAAATGGCCAATTCCTGCTCAAAAACCAAAATTACCACTTTCATGTATTTTCTGTTTGTAAAATATCTTTCAGAATAATTAAATGACCTTTGTGGTCTATCATGGAACAGAAAATCCTTGAAGGCAGGAAACTCATAGCCTTGTTTTATTTTTTGTTATGTACCCTGCAAATAACCATAACAGGAGAGTGGTTAATAAATATTATTCAGATTTGGGGATGTGAAATAGGAGATACAGGCATGAAATCCTATTTTTATTACTATCATTATGCTGATGATCCTCTGGCCACTTCTCTCTGGTCTGCATAATTGCAGAGCTCTTCATATTTTATTCATTAGAAGGGCTGCTCTGTGTCCATTCTTCTTATGTCGCTGCCTTGCATTGTTTCCAGCACGGCCTGGTGGGCGTGATCTGTGGGCTCCATCAACTTTTTGTCTGTGCCTTGTTCAGATCTCTAATGAATATTAGACTTACAGCCATCAGCTATGTTTTAAGTAGAGAAATTAATGAAGAGGGGATTTTTGTTTGTTCATTAACACTATGAAAAGCAAAGTCACTTTATCTCCTTCATGCTCTCTTTCATGAATTCGCTCACCTATTATAATTTGAAGGGAACCTTGATTCATGTAGGGATTTACATAGAGGGTTCCAGCTAGCTCTTTCTTTTTTCTTTTTTTTTTTTCCCTTTCTTGCTTTGTCTTCGTTTTTTTAAAAATCATAATCAGGTAATGTCTATTAAACATCAGTGAGAGAATATTATAGACAGAATTGTGAACAATTCTTGTATTTGTGATTGTGTTTATGTATTTAAGAAAGAAGAAATTAAGAATTATTTCTGGTAGTATTTCAAAAAAGGGATGGGGGAAGAGAAGGACCAAAAGAAGTAAAAAATGATTCTGGAGGGAGAGATATAAGTGAGAGGAAGGAGGGAGAGAAGATGAAATGAGAGAGAGAAAGAGAAGGGAGGAAGGGAGAGAGACAGAGGTGAAGGGAGAAGAGAGAAAGAAGGAAAAAGAAAAGGAGGATCAAAGGAGAGGAAAGAAGGAATTAAACTGACCACTCAGGCAAGAAAGGGCATGGGTGTGTGGGAGTGTTTCTTTCTCATGTTCTGCAATTTACAATTGAATCTGTGGTAGTTGATCAAAGGACAGGAAATACTGATTGCCTTATATAAACATCCTCACCCTTTATTACATGGCCCCACAAAATATACTATCAGCCCCACAAGTTTCCATAGTGTAGTGGTTATCACATTCGCCTGACACTATCAGCCCGGCAAAATATGCTGTCAGCAAAAGAAATTTACAATATGGATGGAAACACTCATGCTATAAGCCACAGTGGGGTAAGTTACTATCTTAATAAATGGTAACAATCTCTTAAAGGTGATCTGTTAACATGAATGATCACAATGGCATTTTGATTAGCAATGCAACATTTACTCCTCTCCCACTTCAGCACACAATTACTGGTTTATCGAGTGCTTATTTAATAGAAGATGAGGAGCTATTTGGGGAATATGTATGTGTGAATACCTCTGTGTGTATATTTTATATATATTCATGTAGGACACTAAGTAATAAATATTTTTCAGACTCTGTGAGGAAGTACTGGAAAATACTGATGGACCAGTCATATCCACCAAACAACTCAGGAAAGAATGCAAGGTTGGGAATCTAGGCTTTTTAGGCATTTGTGATAAGTAATAGGTGAAATATCTATGAAGAAAGACAAAGAAAACTACTCCATATCTCCAAGGGCTAGGCCCACCAAAGGGTTGTGGGTGGGAGAAATATTGGTAAAAACAGCTAAATGGGTGGATGAGTAGATGGGCTAATGAGTAGATAGATGGAGTAACAGAATGGATAGATGAGTACTTCATTATCTTCCCACTGAAACAAATTAAAAGTGAGCAAGGGAGAGCCATTTGACCCAGGACAGGGAAGGTAGTAACTTTTTCTTCTGTTTTGTTTTGCTTTTTGAGTCAGAGTAGAAGAAAACTAAGAGAAGGTGAACTTGTCCTCCCTAATCTTTCAAAAGTATGGAACAGAGTTTGCTAAAGAAAATGAACTGAAGTGGAATGGGGATGGGAGCTAGAGAAGGATGGATAACTGTGGGATACACTTCTCTGGTGAATTTTCTAGGGAATTCCTGAGAAGATTAGCAGCATCAAATGTACACTAACTGGATTTATATTAAACCAAAACAAAAGAGAAGAAATTAGTTAATATATTTTTCAGTGACCTTTTCTCAGTTATAAGTTAAACTTAATTTTTAAGTATGTTTTTTATTCATATGCTTCTATCATTGTATCTTTCTTTAGCTGGAACTAATAAAACTTGATGTCTGTGTTTTGGTAATGGAATTAAATCTAAAACTAAGGAGCTCATTAGTACTTAGCAATCTGTAGTGTCAGTCAACAAGAATTCTTCAAAAATAAAAGGAGGGTGGTATCTAAACATTTTGAATAAGGTTCAAACCATCTAACCAATAATTCTAAAATTTCTATGTGTAAAATTTCAGTGCCATTGTTTGTTGAGTATGATCGAAATGGAGAATCTTGGACTCCACTCCATGGGAAAATACAGAGAACACTTGTTCTTACGAACACACCAAGTCATTCTGATTAAAGTCAGAACAAAACTACACTTTGAGAAATACTGATCTAAGATTTCTAGAGAGAAATTCCAATTGGTTCCTGTTTACATGATTAACCTGTCACTTCTTAAGTAACTGTTGAGCAGTTATAAATGTTCAGGCAAACTAGCTTTCTGGAAAACAATGGTAATTAATACCATTTATGTTTCAGGTATTGTTTGATTGATTGATTGTTAGATAAATCGAAGATATACTAATATAGCTGGGAAGACAATACAGTTTGGGATATCCCCAAGAGAGTAGGGGAGACAAACTCAGTAAAAAGCCCTCTGTTTTACCAATAAAATAGTTACTTGATATATACTCTTATAATTTTGATTCAAGACCAATTACTGTGAAGACCTATGATACCTTTTCATTTCTATCTATTATAGGACTGGGTTTCATTTGATATAGTAAAAAATAGTATTGGAATTTGGAGCTGTAAGATCTAAATTGACATCTTCCTAACTATGTGATCTTGGAAAAATTACTGTGCTTTTATTACCTTCAATTTATTTGCAAACTGAGAATAAAAATCTTCACAGAACTGGGGGCGTGGACATTGAATGAAATAAGTTAGGTAAACCTTGTTTTGAAGACTAATGTACAGAAATCCAACTTTATTTCACCGGTTAGAAAACTGAATGGCAGTTATATTTGAAATAAGAATGACCTCAGAGTTTTCTCCTGGAACCATATTTTTCCACTAAACACTAGCCTGTTTTTTTCTTCCCCTTGACTCTCCACATGTTGTTTAAAATTCTACTTATATCTACTTATATCATTCCCAGTTGCTTTAAAGATAACATTCACCTTTTTTCCCCCCTCCTCATCCACTATGTTGTGAGGTCCCTAATGGTAGGGCTCATATCTTTTTTGTGGTTTGTATTCTATCCAGACAAGTGTCTTGTCCATTGTAGGTGGTTTATGCCACTTTGTTAAACTCACAAATGAACTGGTGTATCAACACCGTTGTGTATGGCGATCTCATTTTATGCCAAATTTATAGTAACCACTTCCTCAAAGGCTTGATTGGCTCCATCACTAAAACAACAAAAATACTTGATGTCTTCAATGATGGAACAGAATGTCAAAGATGAATATACCTATAGAAAGACTAAAGGCATCATAACCATATGAATTTTTATAACAATATATTTTTGTAAAATTATTTTTAATATAATCTTGCAAAACCTTTCTGGGCTGATGTTTCTTTTTCTTGCATTTAGTCATTTGTTTATTCAGCAAATGTGTATTTGGTTTTTGGCCCAAATCAGGCACATTCTACATTCTGGGGATATAGTCATAGAATGAGACTTAAAAAGCCCTTGCTTTAATCAAATGAGGGTTGACATATGAGGAACATGTTAAACAAACAAACAAACAAACAAAATACAAACAAAAGTATAGTTTCAGGAAGTGGTAAGTACTCCTAATAAAATAATTGAGTGATTTTAGAGCACTTTAAATAAGTGGGGAAGAGGTGAGATTTACTTTCAGGATCCAGTGATACAACACAAACAGCCACTGTAAAAATTCATGAGAAGACAGGTTTAGGCAGGGAAAAACAAATATAAAAAAGCACGTGTGAGGGCCCATGGTAAGGTTGGTGCAGTGGAACAGGCTGGAGCGCCAAACAAAATCAGGCTGAGAAGTAAGTGGGAACCAGACATGCATGGTCTTGGGGGCCAAGGTAAAGAGTTTGGATTTTAATCCTGTAGTGGGATAAAACAGAAGGATTTTAATCGGAGAGCTCAATCATCTAACATATACTTTAAAAATCCTCGTTTTCTGTTATTAGAATAACTTTTAGGGGATGGAACAATAGTGGAGACAGGGATTTTACTTTTGAGTTTGTTGCAATCACCTCTGATTGAGGCAAGAGGTCTCTGGCTTTGGCCAGGAGCTGTCATTCACTGAGTAATGTATCCTCAGGCTAATGCCTTTGTTTCCTCTTCTGTAAATGGGATAAAAGAATTTACCTCATAGGGTTGTTGTGGAGATTGAATAAACTAGGATATAAAAAGTACATAAAACTGTCTGAAATATTTTAAATGCTCAATAAACAATGGATGTTTTAAATTAGGGTTACTAGTATTGAATAGGCACATTAGCTTTAGTCCCCAGATTTTTGCAATTCTCTATCTCTATGACTGTGTGCAGATGTTAGGTGTTTTACTTTTCTAACTATTTCTTATCCATTATGTATTTATTTATTATTTATTTATTTATTTACTTTACTTTACTATATTAATCGGTATAGGTTAAGCTATACTATGGTAATAAATATGCCCCACCCCAAGTCTCTGGGGCTTCACACAATGATGGTTTCTTTCTTCTCACATTACAGTTTGATATGGACAGGGAAATCCTCCACCATCCTTCTCCCCCAGCATCTGAAACTACTGCTTTCAAGTTTATCTTATCAGAGAAATGGTGTATTAAACCAAAGATCTTACTTTATTAGCGATTCCCACACATTTATCATAGCTGGTCATTTTCCCCCGCAAGGGTCATATCTCCATATTTTTTGGCACATTAAAAAGTAAAAAAAAGGTCTTTGAGTCTTGTGAAGGTAAGTGTTCCAAACATGAGCCATGCAGTGATGGGCCTTAGGGACTCAGGGCCCTAAAGCCCAGGTTTGCCCTCAGTTACCGTGTGACTTGGAACAAGTCATTGAAACTTGCAAGGCCTCTTCATTATAGTCCTTAAGATAAAATATACTGCCTAATGCAAAGTATTATTATATTCTCTAACAAAACATAAACAGTGTAAATAGAATTATTTAAGTTATTCATTTTGTCTATCTCTTTGCTTAACCAGGAAGAATCCCTGGGGCCCATTCTAGAGATTTTTGTCTAGTCCTGCTTTAAATGACCCCATCAAAGTGATTTTTATCATTTGTTTTGAGAGGGCAGTATCATTAATCTTTTCTAACTCCCCTCTTTTTGTGCTCACTTCAATTAAATAGGCAGGGAGAAGAGACCATTGAACATTATAAAAATGTTAATTCCTAATGTCACTGTATAGCTCTTAATCACACTATTAGACATATGTTCTGATTTAATGATCTTGACCAGCAAGCAGTAAGACCAAGATTGACTTTGATGAATATCTACCATTATTTTCTGATATGGATGAGGTTGTTTTTCTTCTGTTTCCTCAAAAATGATATTCTACTTAGAAAGATTATATAAAATGATTTGTTTGGTAGTCAGAATCTTCTTTCCTAAACCAGTGCTTTGATGATTTATATTTTGATCATACAAAGAAACATTTTGGTGCAATCACCTGTAATTATTTGCCCTTTCAACTTGGGTGGCATCTTTTGCTCCCTCTTATTTTTTAAGCCCACATGCTCAACTATAGTCAGTGAAATAGCATATCTTTAGTATGTGCAGAAATCTTATTATTTCAGACAGGTGCTTCCTAAGGATGCTGTAGTGAATTTTGGGTCTCATTTTGTGTCTCATACCTGCACAGACTCTGCCCAGTGGCATCATCCTCCTCAATGCTAAGTCTCTAGGCAAATGTCACAATTTCTATGAAATAAAACCATTTCCATGAAACCTTTCTCAGGAATCCTAGACAAAATTTGTAGTCCTTATTGTGGGCTTCCCTAGCCTTTTATTAACTGCTCTATTTTGGCCCTAATCTCATTCTGACTTTCATTTCTCTCAGCTGTGCACACGTCCTAAATGTTGTGAGCTCCTTTGGGGCAGTGATAGTTTGTTAAAATTATATCACTGGGATACACACCATGACCTTAATATAGCATAGAATTAAGGAATAATTGAATGGAAGGGCACCTGGGTGGCTCAGTCATTAAGCGTCTGCCTTCAGCTCAGGTCATGATCCCAGGATCCTAGGATCAAGCCCGGCATCGGGCTCCCTGCTCAGCGGGGAATCTGCTTCTCCCTCTCCCACTCCCCTGCTTGTGTTCCCTCTCTCCCTGTCTCTCTATCAAATAAATAAAATCTTAAAAAAAAGAAATAATTGAATGGACTTATACACACATACACACGCACTATATGTATATATATATACACATATACACACACGCATACCTAATGTCATATATACATACACACTAATTTATACCATTATATTTAATTACATTGTTTTATAAATCAAAAATATATGTGTGATATATATATATATAGATTATATTTGTATCTATATATCTATATAGTTTGATATATATCTATATCTATATATATTGATATATGTGTGATATATATATATTATATGTATATATATAAATTTAAATCTTATGTTATTCTATTAGTGGAAGCTGTGACAGGTGACAGTTTAGTGATCAGACATTACAACAATTCATCCAAAGTCCTATGCACAATTTCTAACCAAATGCATGTGTGGGAGGCATTGAACCTAGAAAAGATGAGCTAGGACCATCACCATTGGAGAAAACTGTTATCTGAAATACAAGAAGATACAAGCACCATATTTGAAAGGGGCAAAGGTAGGTGGGAGAGTCAAGGTTCCACTGGCAATAATTGGCCCCGAGTTGGGACAGGCTCAGAGTGAACTCAGACTGGGCTCAAGTAAGGATTATGTGGGAGGAGAAGAAGGGCAACTGCAGAAGGGGACTAGGAATGACTCCCAGGGCAATCACTCAAATGTCTGCTACAACTGCTTACGTATATGGGTCAGAAGATAGATAATTAGTTGGGCCAGAACAAAACTGATATTTTTCTTTATTTTTCTCATCCACCTGTATTTCTCTTTATTTATGTTTCTGACCAAATTGCAAATCTTTTGAAAGCAGAGCCATCGACCTTTCTATTTACTGCCTTATAATCCCTACAGAATATGTTTATGTGATTGATATCTAATTTGTATTATCAGTTATTGTTACAAGAGTGTTATCTAGCCAGGTGCCAAATCTCAGTGGCATACAGCATTCAATACTTAGTCTCAGCTCACATGTCTGTGCATCAGATGTGACAACTGTGCTTCATGTGCCTCATCCTGAGGCCCAAGCTGGACAGGTTGTGACTCCCTGTGACATATTCTCATGGTTGTGCCAGGGAAGATCCCCAGGGGAAAGTGGAAACATGCATAACTCTTAAGGTCTGGACTCTAAATGGACACACTGCCATTTCTGTAAACATTCGATGGGCCAAAGTATGTAGCAAGAGCAAATCTAACATCAAGGGGACAGTGATGTTACTATTCCCATGAAACTACTATAACATATATTTACTGATCAGTGTAGACATTTTTAGAAGCTGTAAAATAAGTGAGCTCTGAAAGTCTTTCTGTTGGCACAATCAGTTTACAGAATTTAAGGCTATGAGCATACTACTTGTAAACTTAGAAATAAAATGAGGAAAAAACAGTAAAAACAATGACAAGAGCTCAACATGGTACACTGTCTCTGTATATTTTACAGAACTTCCCAGCATCGTGCTTTGTATATTTGGAATTATGTTTGGACTGTTCATAGTAGTGGCAACAGCCAAATTCTCTTGGCTGTGGCTGTAGTTATCACTGGGAAGCTATTGTGCTTATTGTTTTCTCAATTATCAAGCCCTTAATTTAAACAATTGCAAGATTAAGGAGGGATCTCCAATTTGAATTCTGTTCAACTACTCAGTGATTAAGCCATAAAAGTGGCAGCTAACCTGCATCATAATCTGTTTTAAATTCTGACATTAGGAAAATCATAATTCGAATTAAACATGTACAGGTTGGGTTTTTGCTTAGGTGTTCTATAAAACTTATTTTGATTTTTCTCTCCTTGAACTCTGTCTCTGTGTATATCATATAAATGTCTTGCTGGAGGAAACCTCTGCTTATGCACTCATTAGCAAAACTCGTAGTTTGACCTTCTTTAATGCTTAAAATTCAAATATAATACTTTATTGATGCTGTTTATAAAGGAATTAATATAGGCTTAAATTTCTGAGGTAGAAGTGAGGATAAGGATTGCTTCTCATTTGTATCCTCTTACATCCCTCTGTCTTTCAATCTTTCTGTCCCTATCTCTCTCTCACACACACATTGCCTCTCCAAACTCAAATTCCCTTTATAAAGCATTCTACGATATGCAGTTCATTTCCATCTTCCTTTGACTCAATTGTGAGGATTATTTTCCAAGTTTATGTTGCATTACCTTCTTGAAGATAATTAGAGTAATAGGAATTTAGGGTTGGTCAATCTAAATGGGATATAAAGTACACACAGACATTTCTACATAAGCCCAAGGATAGAGAAAACCTTCAGAGTCTTGGACTTCATCCCTGCCCTGATTAAAAAAAAAAGAGTCTTCTCATGTTGAAATGACCTGAGGGGAGTTTTGTGGTAAGGAGTTATTATAGACAAACCTAAGTCTACATACCCTGAGTGTTCCACTATGTCAAATGAGTTACATGATGGTCTGTACAATTTTCTATTTTAACTTATTTGTCAAATACCATAGCCAATTTAAAACTTGGGGAACAATTCAGGTTCTAAGAAATGGATGTAAAAAAAGAAGAGAAAAGAAAACTGAGAAACTCAGAAAGGCATAGAGCTTTTGAAAGGAAGTCCAGCTACAAGGCATAAACTGTGCCTCTTAGTTTGTGTGCTGTCTTTAGCAAAACCGAGTATACTTGCAGCTGTCTTCTAGAAATTCCTGGTGGGGCAGTCCTGGGAAGGTTCTAGCAAGCAATGCTAACATTAAATTCTGCTGTGGCATTACTAGTGTGTATGAATGTGTAATAGTTAGATATATTTATTAATGTGTTGTCTTTATTTTAGTGATTGTAAGAGATTATCCATCACTTGCAATTTTCTTAATTATCACTTAAATCCTTCCGTATGTATTTTGTTGAAAGGCCCTAAGTTTTTTTTTAACCATGAATTATTTCCCCACATGTCAGAGCGCAGTGGCATAACATTGGGATTAAACCCATAGACTCGGGGCGCCTGGGTGGCTCAGTCGTTAAGCTTCTGCCTTCGGCTCAGGTCATGATCCCGGGGTCCTGGGATCGAGCCCCGCATCGGGCTCCCTGCTTGGTGGGCAGCCTGCTTCTCCCTCTCCCACTCCCCCTGCTTGTGTTCCCTCTCTCGCTGTGTCTCTCTCTGTCAAATAAATAAATAAAATCTTTAAAAAAATAAAAAAATAAAAAATAAATAAACCCATAGACTCTTGGACAAGACTGCTTGGATTCAAGTCCTAACTGAACTTTCTAATTGTATGGCCCCAAGAGAGTCATTTAAACCTTCTCTGCCTCAGTCCCTTTACCTGTGAAGTGAAGGAAAATAATACCTACTTCCTAGAGACCAGTGATGTTTAAATAGGTTAATATATGTAGAGCACATCAAAATACTGCCTGTAACCTAGCACATGCTCAGTAATGTGTCCTATTGTGATTTTTATAAGCCTCATGACAAATGATTGATCTTGGTTTGGTGATATTCTATTTGGTATTAACAAAAGGTGCGTGATCACCTTCTGTGCTCACTTACTGACACACACTGAGGTCATTCACTCTAAGCCATAAACTTTCTTAGGAGGGTTTTTTGTTCTCTCTCTCTCTCTCTATATATATATATATGTTTATATATGATGAATTTTCCCAGACCTTGTGGTGTACATGAAGTTACATAACAATAATAATCCCAAATGCATAAAAGTAATGCAAATGAATGAAATTTCTTAGTGATTTTTTCTAAATCATGCATATACCTCTCTGAGGCCTCTGTATCTACTGCTGAGTTCCTGGTGGTGCCATACTCCAGGGGGGACTCAGTCTTCCCACATTCTTCTCCTAGGTTTTCTTGTAGAAGTCCCCTATAGCGGGTGATGTGCATGAAAACACTGCTTCTTTGATAAGAGTTTGACCCTAAAACCCTTCTGGCCCCAGAAGCACAAAGCAGTGTACAGACCTTCCTTTCTGGAGTGCATAAACTCTGTCCCTATCAATTTAGAGTTCTGATCCATTAAGCGACACTTAAGTGTGTGTTTAGCTCCAGGACAGCCATTTGTCCTTTTTTTTTTTTTTTTTTTTTTTTTTGGTCAGAGAGAGAGGGAGAGCACAGCAAGGAGAGGGGCAGGCAGAGGGAGAAGCAGGCTTCCCGCTGAGTAGAGAGCCCAATGCCAGGACTCAATCCCAGGACTCTGGGATCATGATCTGAGCCAAAAGCAAATGCTTAAGTGACCAAGCCACCCAGGCATCCCACCATTTGTCTTATTCATACCTGCTCCATATCTTTTGAATAGCATTTCTGTGTTAGTGAAAATTCACATTGTGAGTCCTGCCTCTGCAGCAAGTCAGAATCCACTTCCCCAGGCTCTTTTCCAGCTGGGATGCAGGCATGTCATCTGTGCTTCCCTAATCAGACCCCTGTGTGCAGCTCTGACTGGAGGTGAGTGCTGGGAAGCAGGCTCTGCATGGATATTCTATTCTGAGGGTTAGAATCAGGGGCCACAGAAACTTCTCTCTTTGGGAGGATGGGACCTATTGACCTGAGATCCTTAGAGAGGAGTGGTTGTGGTGCTGGCAGCGTAACATCTTTGGCTGAGTCAGTCTCCAATATTTAACTTTCAAGGGCAGTGAGCCAGGCAGAGTTTCCTCCTCAGTCCGGTGAACAACCTGGTGAGCCCATTGCCAAAAGCCCATTTCTTCCCTGGTCATGGTTCTGTGGCTGCCTGATATCTTCTTAATAAATACCCTTTGGCTTGAAACTATCAGAAAGAATTCTTAGCCTGTAGCCAAGAACTTGATCAATATATGTTCTATTTTGCCCATTTCCTGCTACCTTTTTTTTTAATTGAAACTTCCAGTTAGAGTTTCCTCAAAATTTTGAAAATCATAGTTTGAAAACCTGGTGATAGATTTTAGGAAATTCCTTTATTTTACTTTGATCCTACATTCACTGATCCTTTACATTGAATGTTTCCTTTGTTTGCTGTGTTATCCTCCAGATGGCCAGTCATGTGTCACTTGTTCCTCTTTGAAGTTCTGCTCAAAGTTTATTTTTTTTTAATCAATTTCTATCCTGACCACTCTAAAATTGCAGCCCACCCTTTTTGTAGCCTACCTTACCTTGGTCTTTTGTATTGTTTCCATACCTCCTGTTCCTTTCTTAATACGAAATTATTGTTGGGGTGCCTGAGTGCCTCAGTCATTTATGCATCCAACTCTTGATTTCAGCTCAGGTCATGATCACAGGATCATGAGATCAAACCCCGTGTCAGACTAAGCACTGGGCATGCAGCCTGCTTAAGATTCTCTCTCTCCTTCTCTCTCTGCCCCTCTCCATCTCCCTCCCTCTTTCTCTCTTTCAAATAAATAAATAAAAATATAGGAAATTATTTAATTATTATTGTTTGTTTCCTATAATTACAATGTAAGATTTTTGGGCATGTTTTCTTTGCTTGGTTGGTTTGGTTTGTCTTAAACTGATTTATCCCAAGTACCTAGAGTATTTCCTGGAATAATATAGATCTTCAGTAAATATTTGTTGAATGAATGCATATTGAGGTATGTCTATATATTTATAATCATGCTTTGTTCCTTCACTTTTTTTAAACACCTGGTCAGAAGAAAACAAATCCAATTTCTCCAGTGGTTGAAATGTGCAGCAGAGGTGTAGATTCCCTTCCTGACTATATCTTTGGAGTCATGAATCAGGGCAAGTCCCATCCTTTTTGATCTTCAGTTTCCTTGTTTGTTATGCTTCAAAGGAAAACAAACACAAAGGTGGGACATCTGAGAGGAAAATTTAACAAAGATTCTTCTGCTTTCAAATATCTGTGTGTGTGTGTGTGTGTGTGTGTATTTTTCCCCTCTTTTCCCTTCCTTTCTTCTTACTCATTGACATGCATTCAGTTAACACAATTTAAAACCTTTATACTAATTTCCAGAAATGAGGAGGGGACCCCAAGCCTCAGTTCTACAAGACACTGATGGATTTGAAACAAAACAAAGCCTCTGGCTGCTGTGAAACTTCTAGGGGCTTAAGATACCAAGTGAGAATTGGTAAAACTCCTAGAAAGCAACATAGACAGCAGAACCTGTGCATAAATTTGTTGTTCAGAAACCATACCATTAGCAATGATGCTATTAATTGATTACAACCTTGGTTTAGCTCATAAACAACAATAACCCATGATGACATTGAACATTACTATGTGATCTGGATTCAAGATTACTGGGGAGAGGCCTGAACAGTGCCAGAAGGACGGAGAGGTGGGGAGATTTCTTCCCCTTCTTTTGGACTGAAAGCCAACATTGGTAAACATATTCATATATACAATATTTTACCCTTGTGTTCCCTGGACCCACACAGTGAGAAAATTGATCTAAGCTTATTCCACTCCCAAAAGTAGTGATCTGTGCCCTAAATAGACCCACCAGTTCTCTAGGCTACATGAGTGTGGCTTATCTAAGCTAGAATTTAGAAATAAAACAATTCATTTGAACTATTGTTCCATGATTTATAGCTGTTTGAAACTAGGGAAAATGGATTTATACCATTGAGAGTTAGTATTTAAAAAGAAGAGTCTGGTTAACAGACATTGCTAACTAGAATTCTAGTTTAAAAGATAATACAGGGGCTTGGAACATTTTAGGCAGAATCAGGTGTGTTATTTTGGGGTGAGTATGGTCCTTCAGGCTGTCCTCCCTCTAACTCAGTAACCTAAGATACTTTTGCTTTTCATAGTATCTTCCTGATCTTTTCCTCATGACCTACTGATTCTTGGAAGCTCCAGATTGTCATTTCTCTTCCTACTTGCCTCAGTGACTTCCATAGGGATATTAGCAGTGAGAGCAATGTGGAGAATGTTGTTGCTATCTGTGCATACACAAATAATTTGTAAATTATGTGTTTGTAAATCAGGAGTTGTATGTACAATTAAATCTTGACTTAGCAAAATTCCAACCTAGTAACATCATCAGACAAGTATTATTCTACTTTAAAATGGTACATCGTTCAAAAACTAATGTAATATATGGTGATTAACATAACAATAAAAAAATTAAAAAATAAAATGGTACATCGTTAAAAAGTGGTCCCTAATAAGCATTTCTTTCATTTTTTAAATAATCACATGTTAAGTGCCTGTTGTATGCCAAACAGAAACAAAACAGCAATTTCCAAAGGGACCTGGACCTAACTCCGTGCAGGCTGATGATGTATAATACCTCCAACTCTGCCTATAACCTATTGCTTGGATACACTATTATCTTCTCAGTAATAACTTTAATCTACTGAAATATTCTCAATCATAAAAGAAAACTCCAACTGATTTTACTAAACTAAGCTTTGAAAAAAAAAAAAAAAGGAAGAAAGAAATTGACAAAGACTCCAAAGTAGTTTTCTGTCAACTACATAAACCAGAAATTGGAGTTTATATATCAACTTCCTATGGGTTAAATATGACTTTAAGAAGGAATTATTTGGCCCATGGAGTACTGATCTTCAACAGGTTTTGTTTTTTTCCCTTAAAATCTTTGAATTTGAAATACTTGTCCTCAGAGTCTATCAGAAACTGAGAACTAATATCAGGGCAATCTTGGCCCTCATGCTGTTGTTTTTCCTTTGATAGTTTTATAATGAAATAATTTTTGTATCTGTATCTTAAAAATCTTTGGTCTGCAATCTGGCCCAATTTACTTAACTATGGTACCTGTCTGATTTTAGTTTGCGACCCTGCCTCTGAACATTGTGATTGATCCACGTCCTACTGTGTGAATATTTTTCATGAAAGTGTTATATCTGTATTTATATATGTCTATAGATATGGGTATAGATATAGATGTGTATATGGATATATACAGGTAGAGAGAGATTTGTAACTATGTATATATAGAGATAGATATAGATGATATAGATAGATCCATATACAGGGAGAGAGAGAGAAAGGAAGGAGGAAAGAAAGGAAGAAAAAAAAGAGAAGAAATGAGAGAGGGAGGATATATACAGATATGTGTATGTATACATATATATTGCATATAGAGATATATGTATATAGATATATATATGTAATATGTGTAAATATGTACTTATTCTTCAAAACATTTTATATAGATATATATATATGTAATATGTGTAAATATGTACTTATTCTTCAAAACATTTCCATGTAAGCTTTTGACACCCTCTGCAAATTCTCTTGTCTTTCAGATGGAACACCATATACCTGGTGGATTGGGCGGTCCAATGAAAGGCACCCTTACTGGGGAGGTGCCCCACCTGGGGTTCAGCAGTGTGAATGTGGCCTGGATGAGAGTTGTCTGGACATTCAACACTTCTGCAATTGTGATGCTGACAAGGATGAATGGTAATGGTGATCATGATCTTTCTGCAGTTGTGGGGGAAGCACATTAATTGATGCATAAAGTTTCCCCAAAAGAAAAAGACATGGATGAGAAATTCAGTTATGAACTAGGTCTCCCTAATGATTGTGATTGTTTTTAACTTTGAAAATTGCCAGTTCTAGTACTTTTAGGGATATCACTGAGGTTTATAACATAAAACACATTGTCACATCAAAACCTCCTTATAGTCTGAACATTCCATTTTGTACAATAGAATGAAATGTAGTATTAAGCTTTGTGACTTAGTTGGTGTTTCTGTAATGTGTGGACTATAGGTTCTGGGAGAGAGTGTGGGAGATAAGGATGTGCAATTGTACAGACCATATCTTCATTTTCCCATTTTCCCACTGATGTTTCAGTCACCAGGCTACCTTATCATGGAATAAAAATATAGCAAAGAAAATTTATATTTATTGAACATCTACTTATGTGCTCGCTTCGGCAGCACATATACTAAAATTGGAATGAACATCTACTTAGTTTTCACAAAAAACTTATTAATTCCTTATAATTTTCCCACTTTTGCATCTTAAGATTGAAGAATACAGTTTACAGAGAAGTTAAATAATTTTTCCAAAGTTATACACATGTATTGGGTGACAGATCCAGAACTTGAACTCAGTTATGGCTGGGACGAGGGTCATTCTTGCTCTTCACATCATGTTGATTTCATAAGATAAAGCTTAGTTTTTGGTTTTAATATCCGTAACATCTACTTTCTCTTTGTCCTCCAGGTGAACTGCCTTGTTTTCACTGTATTATAAAAATATGCACAGAACATTTCCAAACCTGCTTTTGTTTTCACTAAATTCAAGGCATTCTTCAGTTTTAGCTTTGTAATTTTGCTTGCTTCATGAAATTCTGCTCAATTATAATTAAAAATTCCTATGTCAAGCTGCTCTCAACCCACTTGAATTTTCTTTTAAGTACATTTTCTTCACTGTTTAAATTGATAACAGCAGGGGATGTTTTGAATGAAATTTAAGGTAGAGTCAAACTCTTAATTCAATGAGGAAAAGAGCAAACACTTGCCTCCACTGGGTTCTACTAGATGGGCCACTTCTTCAGAATGTTGTAGGGCTGCTTGGGCTCCAAGACAAGTTACCTGGATGCCTTACCTGATTGTACATGGGTAAAATCAGACAAAGTTGACTGGAGGTAGTTTGGACTTCTCCATTATTTGGGCCTCCACTTTACCCTGCAGTGCTTTCTTTCATAACATCATGGAGGAGTGCAATAAAATATAACTCATATTTTGGATGGGGACTGTGTCTCTTTTAATATTATATCCCTCAAGATCTATTCCTTGTAGAAACTCAGTGGTACTTAGCTGAATAGATGAATTTAGAGGACCTTTAAGGAGGAGGGGTGACCACA
This sequence comes from Callorhinus ursinus, assembly GCF_003265705.2. NCBI lineage: Eukaryota > Metazoa > Chordata > Mammalia > Carnivora > Otariidae > Callorhinus > Callorhinus ursinus. The sequence continues at coordinate 104,910,870 of NW_027397064.1, forward strand.
AAATCGTTCTTGAGAGATATGTATGGAGAAGTTAAATGGTTTTGTTGCCAGGAAACTGTATTTAAAATGACCTGAAGCTTAGATTAGATTCACTTTTCTTGTGTATGATTCATTAATTCCTCTTCTCTATGCTTGATATCAGAAAATTATAGATGTATAGATCTGAATGGAAACACCTTTATTTCATTATGTATAATCAGGGAAGCTGATATGGGGCAGTAGAATATAAAGGGAAGGGGAAGTGTTTCTCCTAATTACCTTCACTCCCTTTTGGCTGAATTCTTCATTTTTGCTCACTGTTTTATTCCCTGTGATGTGGCCATTTCCATACTGAACACCACCTCAGTGTCTTTTCTTCCTAGGGAATAACCAACCAGGGCTGGGCTTAATTTATTGAGCAATTAGGGGCAGTGGGGGAGAATGACATCACATTGATTAAAAGTGGAAAAGAGGTCACCATGTTGATGAGCTTCCACACTGTCTTCTCTGGGACTTTCCACTGACCATCTTTTACTCAGATTCCAGTCTCTTCCTCCATTGACCCACTCACAAGTTCACTAAGCTTTGAACCCTTAATATGTTGACTTGACTTCATCATCTAAGCTGTACTTAGAGGAGTGTTTCAAAATGTCCTTTCTGTCAACTCTGGCACCATCAAACCTTTATCAACATAGAGGTTATTGCATATTTCATAACCCTTTCCAGTTCCTTTACAGTCAGGGAAAAACTCCATTATCTGCCACTTTCTGTGGCAAGTGACCTTTTTTAGGGGCAGCAACATTTAATTTTAGATATAAATTATGTTCAACAACCCACATTACAAGGATCAAGAGAAATGATCTGAACTTCCTTTCGTAAAGATGCCTACTTCACTGTGACAAGAATAACATGTTGATCATTTCAAGGCAAAATTCAGGCAAAATCAGGGAGTTCTTTCTGTCATTCTTACGAAGGATGAGAGCAGAGGCTGAGAAGGAGAAGAGGCTGAAATTCCTGATTTAACTCTTCTGGATTTCACTCATTTGTCTCAGGACATCACAGCCTGTTATACATGAATCTGGAAAATACTTTGTTATAGAAGCAACTGTACTTACTAGTCCATCTGATATTTACTCATGCATCACTTGTTTACTGTGTGCCTGGTGTTTGCCAGTCAAGCAGTCTGCTGTGCAGAGAAAGTCAAGGGCATTATAGTCTCTGCCCTTGAGGAACTCACAGAACATTGAGAAAGAAAAAGCTAGTTAGTTAGCAATAAATGTATTGTGCGATGAATTTGGTAATAAATATAAGTATAGATGTGCCCAGAGCTGTGGTGGATATGGGCTGGGGTAAGTGACAGGTTTTGAAGGACCAGAGGAAGTTAGCTAAAGTTAGTGTAGTATAGGTAGGTAGAACCTCCATAAGCTCAGACAGGGAAATGTGAAATAATATAGAAATCACTACTTTCAAGACAGTTTGGTGTGATTATTGCCCCATCTTCATGTGGGGAATTTGCAGGAGAGGAAGGCAGGAAAGAAGATCAAATCCAGGTCAAGAAACTCCTTGTATGTGAACTAACAGTGAGATTCCCTTGTCTGTAACAAGATTGTGAACACAGAATATCCATTCCACCATGAAACCCAGCAGAGCCTTGTGGAAATGGATTTATTACTTATCTATTCAAGTCTATTATTTACTGTAGAAGGGAAAAGTAGAAAAGCTTACACAATTGTGAAATAGTCATTTTTTTTAACATTCTTCCAAGCACATTCTTAGCTTCCATGTGGTCAAGCAGACATTCCACACATTTTCATATTTTTGTTTCAGTCCAGCATGACCCTGTTAATATCACTGGTGTTTCTATGTGCTCCTAAGTACTTACTTTGTACAGTTCCCTCAACTTTCTGCTCTTGGTCAAATTGATCAGAGCACTGATTTGGGCTGGTAGAACATCTAGCAGTTTGATATATTACAACTCCTAGGTAATATTGTTGCTGAAAAATGTTACCTAACATATACGGAAGTGTTCTTGGTATTTTATATACTGCATCTCATAGCATCATCCTACCAGCCCTTGAGGTGGGTTTTATCATCTCTTTTCCCCAGAAAAGGAAACTGAGGCTCTGGCATGGTAAGTGGCTTAGTTAAGTTCACGTGATTAAGGGGGCAGAGTAGGATCCTGCTGACTCCAAGGATGCTCTTGGTGACTACATGAAAGGAGCGACCAAAATGAGATTCTGAGTTATGACAGCGGGTGAGGATGCCAAAGAGACCTCACCCAGGGTTTCTCCAATCACATCACAGCAGCCCATGGGTTTCATTTTTCTGGATCAGGCTGCTCAGAGAGGCTTAGCCATCCTCTTGGCCTCTGGTAATTGACAATAATTTATTCTGTTTTAATCAAACTCTGTAACTGAAGAGATTGCTGCCATATCTTTCAATGAGACCAAGTAAATAAAGAAAATGATTATGGGGTGGGTGTGAGGGGAAGTGAGTCAGCTCAGAAAATGGAGGTGGATGGAGGGGAAAAAATAATTTGATGAACATCCAAAGTGTGTCTTCTTCTTAGAGTAAAGGGAAGCATCAGGTAGGCATTGGAAATCAGGTATGCTACTGAGCTGACATCTCCAAGGGGTTCTGTCCCAGCCAAAGAACTAAACAGGAAGAAAAATAAAAATAAATAAGTAAATAAATAAATGAGAAAACTTGAAATGAGTAACAGTTTTACAGTCAACAATTACTTGCCAAGGAACTTGTCTTCAACTTAATGGTTCAATGTGTAGAAATCCTGCCAATTGGGTGTTTTATGATCCCATTACTTCAGACTGATAGACTTCAGAGAATAGCAAAGGACACTGGGGATAGCTCCAGGCTGGAGACAGCACAGGGGCAGTGGGGTTCTGTAGGGTGGGAAACTGTCATCCAGGTAGATGGATCCAAAGATGGTTCTGTCAGCAAGTTGGAGGAGGCAAGGGGATCTTTCAAAGTATGCCTCTTGGTGGTGGCCTGCTGTCCTAATGAAGACTTCGTTCAGCGAAACAGCCAAGTAGAACCAAAACTAAGCTCTATTACTTAACGGTAGAACATCTTTTAGAATTTAGTCATAAGAAAGTACAGATATTTTTATTTGATTTTCAGTAACTTTGTTCTTTGCCTCTTGTCCTTAATACACCCTTATATAAAGTAATATGGTACAAAATAGGAAGAGAAAATGATGTAAGGTTTAAATTCTGGTTATCTGGTCATCCAAAAAAAGGGAACCTATTATTCTGTTTCTTAAAAAAAATACAAGATATTTTTAGGGTTTTTTTTTTTTTTCTGGATATGGAATCCTGAAGCTTCAAACCACTCTTTAGCCATTGATTCCACTTGACTACCACAGAGAAATTATTTAATAAATGGTGTCAAATCCATGAATGAACAATTGAATGACTTTTATTGGACATATTTTTACTTTTCGTAGGTCAGGCCATGGTCATTCTTGGATTAACTGATCTTTATTTCATTGTTAGCTGTTATCCACCTTTAAAACCTCACAAGAAACATTTACCCAAAGTTTAGCCTAAACTTTCCACGGCACATTCATTTTTCTTCTGGCTCTCAGGGAGTAGTTAGAAATGGCCACTCTGCTCCAAAGTTATTTTTTTTTTTAACATTCATTCATTTATTTATTTAGAGAAAGCACACACGCAGGGGGAGGGGCAAAGGGAGAGAATCTCAAGCAGACTCCCCACTGAGCATGGCCCCCCTATGAGATGCAGTGCTCAATTACATGACCCCAAGATCATGACCTGAGCTGAAATCAAGAGTCGGACACTTAACTGACTGAGACACCCACATAACCCCCAAAGTTATCTTTTTTTATATTTGCCTTCAACTTTTTCTTTTGGTAAATACCTGTCTTATCCAGTCTCAGGACCTTGACCTTCACAAAGACCCTTCATGCCTTTCCCTTAAGATTTAATGAGACAGTTGCCTTTAGGGAGAAGATGCCGGATACATCGAAGGGGCTTAGGGTTTCCTCCCATAGGCTATTCTTTGATTTCTCAGACCTTTCTTCAACCTTCCATCCCTGAGGTTCCCAGACTTTGTACAGTGAGGGTGCTTCATCCTCGGTAGTGTCCTAAGATGGGGCAGGAATCCTGAATCCTTAGAGAAAGAAAAGGATCACCTCAGAATACACTAAGGCACTACCTCTTATTTATTTATTATTTCTTTACGTATTTATTTATGTATTTATGTATTTATTTATTTATTATCTCTTCTGGTTGAATTTTATTATTTATGAATCTGTTTATGAGCTATTCCACTGCCTATTGAGTTTTGGAAGTGTTTTTTTCCTAGCAGGCAGAAAGTATGAAAGCTTTATCTGGATTTTTCCTCTCACTGAATTTCTACATGCATCCAGCAATATAATCAAGGCCTGCAGCTTGTGTTAGAGAGAAGTATGCATGGCAGGCACATGGCAGGTCCTTCATGCATTAACTGCTGAGAGAATGAATGAGATAATGAATACATAGGGTTTCCTTTCTCCAGATCCTCTCTCCTTGGCCAAATATGCCCTTCACTTTCTAGTTATAGTCTGCTGTTTCATTCATTACGTTTTTACTTAAAATGTATGTCCTGGGGCAACTTGATTTTGGTTTGTTTACACTAAGTATCCCATGAGTACATTCCCAATTGTTTTTAGACAGAATGTTTTGTGGTGTATCAGATTGAAGAGAATAGAAGGCATCACATACACAAGAAAAGAAAGAACAATACAGAATTGGGGAAAAAGAACTTTTATCAGAGGTTGATAATTCAAAACCAATATATCATATCATTATTTAATAGAATTCTAGATGGAGTAAAATAGTTGAAAATACTCTAGATGCAGTAAAAAAATTCTACATGGAGTAAAAATTTTACCACAGACAACATTTAGGATTGTTTTTTGTTTGTTTCAATTCAGTGATGCCACCATCTAGAAAACAAAACAAAGCTATAAAATACTCCTTTTAATGTTTCTAAGAAACAAAGATGTACACTGAGACTTCTATTGCATTAGTTCTCTGTCAAGTTTTACAAATATACTATGTCTAAATTGTCTGTGGTGCCACATTACTTAGGTAATTGCAAAATTCTGAGTATCCGAAATAGAACTTGAAGTCAATATCAAGATTAAGAATTTGCTCGTGATGTTGAACATTTTTTCATGTGTCTGTTAGCCATTTGTATGTCTTCTTTGGAGAAGTGTCTGTCCATGTCTTCTGCCCATTTCTTGACCAGATTGTTTGTTTTTTGAGTGTTGAGTTTAATGAGTTTTTTTATAGATTTTGGATACCAGCCCTTTATCTGTAATATCATTTGCGAATATCTTCTCCCATTCTGTGCATTGCCTCTTAGTTTTGTTGACTGTTTCCTTTGCTGTGGGGAAGTTTTTTTTTTTAATTTTTATTGTTATGTTAATCACCATACATTACATCATTAGATTTTGATGTAGTGTTCCATGATTCATTGTTTGTGCATAACACCCAGTGCTCCTCGCAGAATGTGCCCTCTTTAATACCCATCATCAGGCTAACCCATTCCCCACCCCCACCCCTCTAGAACCCTCAGTTTGTTTTTCAGAGTCCATCATCTCTAATGGTTCGTCACCCCCTCTGACTTACTCCCCTTCATTCTTCCCCTCCTGCCATCTTCTTCTTTTTTTTATCTTGATGAAGTCCCAAAAGTTCATTTTTGCTTTTGTTTCCCTTGCCTTTAGAGACTCATTTGTGGAACATAAGGAATAGTGCAGACGACCACAGGGAAGGGAGGGGAAACTGAATGGGAAGAAATCAGAGAGGGAGACAAACCATGAGAGACTGTGGACTCTGGTAACAAACTAAGGGTTACAGAAAGTAGGGGGTGAGGGGATGGGGTAGCCAGGTGATGGGTATTAAGGAGGGCACATGTTGTGATGAGCACTGGGTATTATACGCAACTAATGAATTGTTGAACAATTACATCAAAAACTAATGAGGTACTATATGTTGGCTAATTGAACATAATAATAAAAAAAAGACTAAGAATGTGCATTTACATAGTACATTTTATATAACATTTTGATTTGTACTATTATTGTATAACAACATATTATAATTATACTTAAAAATGCAATGAGTCTTTGGCTTCTATTTTAATTTGCCTACTTATCACTAAGTGTATGGCATTACTCACCTAAAGTAGTTCTTACTCAGATCCAAATTACATGAGCTTCTTCCCTCTTTTATCTACTTGCAAGTTTGCTCACAATTGTCAGTTCTGATACCAAATTTAGGTTTCTATATTTAACAAAGCATAAGAGGAATATTTCTCTTGCTTTTTTTTTTAACTTTAGGAGTTCATTTTCATAAAATAAATAAATTCTATTATATACTTACTATAAAAATTAAAATATTTCAGAAATATTTAAGTAAGAAAGTAGAATCTCCTTCCCCACCACCGCTTGGATTCCTTACTTGTACCTCATATGTAAAATATGACACCTAGAGATAATAGTTGGGCATGTAGGGCATTTCCACATATAAATATCATCCTATGCATATGCCACATTTACTAAATGTGAGATCATGTTAAGCATATTATTCCGCAACTTACTTTTTTTCACATAAAATAATGTCTTGGAGAGCTTTTATGTGGCATTGTTAAACAAGCATGAAAATGAGTGCATCCTGTCCATTTTAATGGCTGCAAAGTATCCACACTATGGATGTATCATAACTTATTTTACCATTCCTTTATGATAAACATTTTCCTTGTAAATGATTTTTCATTCTTAGAAAAAAAAGCTGCAATGAACATTTTTGAGTCTTGATTTATACCTTTTCCACTTTGGAAATTATTATTTCTATTGCATAGATCTCCAGCTTAAAACTGTTAAATTATCCATTTTTCTGTTTTGATAGATGTGGCCAAATTGCCGAAGGGACTTAGGGTATTACATAGACCACAAAGGGATCAGTTCAGAACTGTATGCCCTGACTCTGTGGGGTAAATGATCCTCTCTACCTGAGGAGGAATGTGCAGAACTCACTGGAGTCAAAACAGGACCACACAGAAAGACATCAGTTATAACCTCTTTTTGCTCAGAACTTGCTGGAACCTTTAGCCAAGCTCAAACAGCACGGATAGACCCCCGGTGTCATTTTTGCCATGTCTGGCACCACTTCGGAGGTCCAGGGGAACACTCTTGGCTAACTACAGATAAATCCTAGCATCTCTGCACTTGTTTTTCAAAGTGCAGAGTCTTCACTATTAAGAAAAAGAAGGAGGAAGAGAGGAAGAGTAAGAGGAGAAAATAGTTCTATCTCCCTTGCAAATCTGCCTTATAGATTTTCAGTGAAAATATCATGAACTGATACACATAATACACTTAGAATGCACACAATTGTAGCTACTTTTCTGGCAACACTCATTTTCTGGATGTAAAATGTAATTTATCTCTAAGTAACATATTATTATGTAATGAGATGATCAAATCCTGGATTTGTCAATTATTAACTATACAGCCTAAATCGTTTTGCCTCTCTGGCCTTCAGATTCCTTTTTATTAAAAAAAAAAAGAAGAAAGAAAAAGAATATCTCTGGGGATTTGGGAAGGACTGGCTGAGTTAGCAGTAATTTGTGCATCAAGTAGATGTGCCATGAATTTGGTTCTCAAAAATCTGTTAGTCATCATGTTTATTAGTTTCCCTATTTTTACAGTATCTTAAATAAAAGGTAAGGGGCAACATTGATTTATAGAAGTTAAACTAATTTCTAAGAAAAAAATACATACATCTACATCATAAAATAAATAGAATTAAATAGCCAGACAGAACAAAGCTATCATTCAGCCATCTAATTCTAGATGAAATGAGGAAAGAACAAAAACAGGGCTGCTCTCCAAAAGTTCACTAGTGAAAATCGCCATGTAATGGATGGGTCTGCTCACAGTAGAAATAAACCAAGAGATCGCTTGTAAATGTGTAACCAAAGAGTTTGTGGGCTCCCAGAACTCCTGTCAAGGTGACCCAGGTGTAATCTCAGAGAATGCAGCACTGGAAAATGATTGCAAATTAGTAAACTGAAACCTAGTCAATTGAATTGTATCTTGTGTGAAGAAAGCCTGTATGAATGGAACGGGTATGGTCAGCCCAAGACCCGTGAGGGCAGCTCAAGGACTCAGGGCTGGTGCTGTTATTCCAGCACTGCCTGGGGAAGATGTAGACCAACTGTGGGAAGGACCAGCGTCCCCATATGAGAGAGCTGCTTTCTGTAGGAGTGAGACCAGGAGACCAGAGGAGCACCATAGTTACAGCAAAGGTGTGCTGTTCAAATCCTGGCCCCTCCATTTGCAGATGATGCACCCTGGGAAGGTTAGTCACTTCTATCAAATTCTGTTGCCTCTCCTGCACAAAGCAGGAGCTGATTACAACATTGCCACAGGGATGTTCAGGGGATAAAATGAGATCATGTGTAAAAATCTATTTTTACGCTCATACGGCCAAGGAAAGGCAAGAGGCACCTCCCACGCTCACATTCAGTGATAGGAGGGAGGCATTCAGCTGAGCCACAGAACCAGCAGTAGGTTCTAAGAATAGCAGCCCTAAACTCGAGGAATACATCTAACCCCTGCATCATTTATTTTTTTGAAAGACCTCTCTGTAAAAGGCAACTGTGGTTTTAATAAGCATTTTATTGTCCACTCTACTATGTTAAACATTTTGGAATTTGGACCATACCTAGAAGAGACAGAGACCTCTTATCTTAACAAGGTTTTAAGCAATACAATATGAATCATGGTTCACATTTAAGCAATAGAGTATGAAACTGGGAGTCTTATGGAGGAGAAGCAGAGTAGGAAGACAGTAGTGAGATTGGCAGCAGGAAGCCAGTGTAGGTAGCCATTGCCAAGGACCAGGCAGAGACCCTGGAGCTCCCTCAAAATAGAAGTGAAGCCAGGAGGGTGAGGCTAAGGCAGCTGGATGGAGTGACATAAAGCAGGTGAGCTTGGTGGAAGCAGTGGATCAAGAATGTGGGAGGAGTGAGAAAAAGAGGAAGGGAAGACTTATGTGTATGTATGGCTTCAGCCGCTGAGAGCAGGGGGCCTCATCCTTCACAGAACTGAGTAACCCAGACAAGCAAGGGAGCAGCAACAAGTGGAGGGGCTTGGGGCTTATTCCTTAGAGGTGACTTAGAAGTGACTGTTGACATCCAAGGGAGGTGTTCAGTCAGCAGCTGTGTTCATTGTGTGTGTAACAGATAGGAAGGCAATACTGAAATGCTGCCACAGAGTGGAATGAGTTAGGGGCTGACGTATTCCATGGAAGTTAGCAATTCTGTGAGAGGAGTTGCCTTGGCATGAAAGGAGAGAAGGCTGATTGTGGGAGTTGAGGAGGCAAGGGAGAAGAACCGTGGGAGATAAGAGGGAAAGTGCAGACAGTTCTGGGAAGAACGTTTTTGGCCCTACTGAATGCTACTTTCATTCATATCCAGAGCAGGTTAATCAAATTATGCCTCCAAAAATCTTCATCTGTGGTAGCATTTTTTTGATTAACTTTATACTCATAAAATCTTGAGGCTCATTAATAATAAAGTAATATTGGGTAGCCTTTGGCTATATTCATATACCAAGGCCTGATTTTGTTTTTCTCACATCTATTTGAGAAGAGCACTATGGTTTCAAATTTCTAAAATATTTACTGAAGAACTATAGTTTCTAAAATGTTTAAATATTTGCAAAATTTTCCCCTTCACTTTCCTTATGCTGGGAACAGAAAACAAGTCTCCAGACATGGTCTGGTCAGTGTAGGGCAGAGAGGAATGGATATGACCTCCTGGTGTGCACTTGTCTATGTTACTGCAGTCGATGCTTGCATTTGCTTTTTTTGGCAATCAAGTGACACCCAACCTTTAATCTAATCCCCTAGGTCTTTTTTATCATGAAGTCTTAAGAAGGAAGACAAATGGAAACAATCGCCTTAACCAAAGTCAGGGTAGAATTACTGGCAAGCATCAACACAGTACCTCAGACTTGCAGACTTGCTTATGGGCATCTTGCAGGTCATTCCTCCCTTGCAGCCACAGGAAGTGGAGGGCATCAGGTCACCCACTCAAGGGAAGGCTGCACAGAGGGTCTTGAGACTCATCCACTCAGATTCACACAGGGGCTTCAAAGGGTGCTAGGGTCTTCGCTTTTTGCATAATTTCTACCTTATGCATAATGTGTCTTTTTGTTTGTTTTGTTTTGTTTCTTACTTTCAAGTGACTAAAAGAAATAAGCATAGAATAAGGAAACAAGAAACTCTCTTAATAGGCTCAGTGACCCAAATGACTCTGCTAAAAGAAGTTTACAGAGCAGCAGTTAACCAAAATTGATTGGTTCATGAAAAAAAAAATCAGCATGTGACTTTTCACCACATTTACCCCAATGATTCACTAAAGAAATCAGCAGCCCGTTTTGCTCTGAAATCCTGAACCTGGTAAAATCCCAAGATGCCCATAAAGGAAGAGGAGACCACATTGCTTCTGATGTGTTTTTCTATTAGCTCATGTGTGTTTCCTGAGGACCACACATGTCTGTGCCTTGTACCCTTGGAACCTCCATAAGTTGGAGTCTCTGCCCGGCATCTGCGACTGGTCTCTGCTCATTCATGTCAACAGTGAGGCTCCCTTTCTTGCTTTTCCTTTAAAAATTCTTTGTATTTCACATTTTTATTTCAAACATTACAGGGAATTTCAGTAACTATCGAATGCCTATTTTGTGTTAGTCAGTGGGTTAATAGTTTTATATACATTATCTCTTTTGATTTATACAATATCAAATTGATATCATTATCCCCATTTTAGAGATAAGGAAACTGAGGCCTAGAGTAACCTCACTGACATTTTATAAGCTAGTGTATTGAGTCACATGGATTCAACCCATAATAGTCTGGTCCAAAGGGCAAAGTTTTTTCACTACAACATAACCATTTCTGTACTTATAAAGTACGTAAGTACCCTGTACCCTTAGGAAACATCTTGTATGTTGTTCCAAAGGAAGACAAAGTCTATAAAGTGTTTGTCCTTGAGAAAGCAAGTTCAAACAAAAGAGAAAGGAAAACAAGTTAATGTGCAGAAAGAAATGTATGGCTGTAGACTCCCTGCTTATCAATGGGTACCACCCTAATTTGTATCGCTGTATAGCCTCTTGTACTCTAAAATCCACTCCATCATCCACCCCTCCAAATATTCTACCCATTGATGTTTGAAATGTTTGAATCATACCTGTCACTCACAAACTGAATTAAATCCAATTTTATTCTCACTGTGACTTTAAGAGAATGAATAAATATGTAAAGTATCCTTGATGTTTAGTTGGTCCATAAGCTGAACACAACCTCAACCCTCACCTGCATTTTATTGGCCTGTGCTGTGTTGGTTCCCATCATACTCTTTTTATTCTTTTTAGAATTTTAAATCCATTGTCAAGATTAAAAATTTGGGAAGTTTTACGTGACCCACTTTTTTGACATTCATAAAAAGCATTATTACTTGTTACTAATGAATATCACTGTTTCCTTTAGCCAAAAAAAAAAAAAAATATTTTCTACCAGTTTTCTTCTCTCCCTCTCTCTTTTTCTCTTTCTCTCCCTCCCCCCATCTCTCTCCCTCTGACAATGAAGGTATATGTCAGGTTCCATTTGTTATCGAAACCAAAGCTGGCTTCACTTGTTTTTATTACTCATCTGGCCCCTGTAAGAATTTGAGTTTGTATCTAAAAAAAATGTATTTTTGGTATTGTGCCTTGCATTATCAAATTAAATATGATTTTTTTTATCTGTTACTTGGAAGAGATTTTTATTCTTCGAGAGCTATTTGTATATCCCAACGCTTTGACACAGGACATCAAATTGATGCAGACAAGATGCCATAGTGGGTAAGGGAGACAGTAGTTAGCATTGATAGACTACAGAATCTACCATTTTCACCTTGAAAATAAAAATGGAGAGAAACAAAATCCTAGAGCAATATAGTTTCTTCAGGATTACATATGGGTTTGTCTTTATTCGACTTTGATTACTTGGAATTTACTTGAAATCTCTGCTTGAAAAGATATTGAATTATGAAGACTCAAATTTTATTCTGTGTCTTTGTAACATTCATAGATGTTCTTTCAAACAGAAACAAAAAGTCCTGATCCTTTGAATGGCCTCTAAATACAGGTACTCAAATAACAGAAAATGGATAGTGCATTTCTTTACCTTTTTGGTTACTTGACCTGAAAGGTATGTGTGCAGGTGACTATTTTATTTATTTATAACCAAGATGAATTGACATGTTTTTCTCCAAATCTCATGAGTTGGAGGCCAAACATTAACATTTAATTTTCTACAATGTTCTTTGTAGTATGAGATCTCCAATATAGAATTATAGAATTATAACTGGATGCATAAAAAGATGGATTGACTTGCCTAAGACCACAGAGGTTTTAGGGACAAAGATAAGAACTAAAATGAGTGTTGCCACTGCCATTTTTGAGCATTTACCATAGATCAGGCACCATGCTAAGTGACTGTATGATATCATTTAATTCTCTCAGTAACTCTGTGTTATAGGCTTTATCTCCATTTTAAAATTGAGGATACTGGGGAATCTCAGAAATAAAATGATTTGCCCAACCTAACACAGCTAGGAACTCGGGACTTGGGATTCCAGAACAAATATGTGTGTTTCTGAAGCTAAGTCCTTAACGCATCACATCACACTACTCCTGCCATGCCTCCCCAGTTAAGAATTTGGGATATTATTTTCTGGTCTCTAAACTCAGAGCTGTAAATGGTATGTAAATGATGATGAAATGTAACATTGATTTTGAGTGTGTGTTGAGTGTTTTATTGATTTCTTTGTGACTACAGAGAGAGAACCAATATGAATCTGCTCCTTTGTGTTCTTGTTATAAAATTGCTACATTATATACTTTGCCCTGAATATTGGCCAATTCCCGTGCACCAGCAAGGTGATCCATCCTGTCCTTAACTAAGGCTGTGGTGGGTGGGGAGTCCCACTCTGTGCAGTTTTCAGACTACCTCATATGACTCAGTTCAGCTCATCATTTAAAGTTGGTAGCACACCTGATGGATGGAGCATGGAAATGAAAATGTCCCATCATTTTTTCTAGCAGGCCACCTGATGTTTGGATGAGTTAAATGGAGCAAGAAAACAAAGCAAAGTTCACCTTGCACACTTAAAAAGGCTTTGAAAAAATGTGGTTACTATTTCAAGACTTGCTGTAATATAACGTATTTTGTATTCCCCACCCCCGGGCTTCTTTCAGAAATTTCAGTCTTTTATTAGTCATGAGTTTCAAATTATCATGTCAGAAAGAAATGTTAGCACATAATATAGAGGCTTCTTCAAAGCATACAAATATATTTATATTTGTTAAGTTTAGACATGGCTATTTTTGGCATGCTTGTTAAATTTAGACATGGGGTAGATACCATGTATGTGATCAAGGGCCTGCCTCTTGTGCCCTGTGAGCTTAGACAAAATATCTGATATCTATCTTAGACTCAGTTTCCTCATCTGTGAATGAAAATAATAATACCCACTGCACAAGAGTGTTGTGTAGGAAAAAATATCCTTATCCCCTAGTATATTTCTGGCTCAGAATAGTTATTCATTCAATACAGGTTTCTTCTCTACACTTTTCTTCTCTCAGTTGAATGATATTCCTTACCATGAGTCCGAAAACACAGCTTTAAAAAAGGGAAAAACAATAGCTTCACCCTATTTATTTTTAATTTTTTTTGCCAAAGGGTGACTAGTTATCTATTTGCATAATTAACAAAGACAGTCATTAACTCCCAAGATCTTTAAAATATAGAGCAAAATGAAAAGCAACAAACAGGTAACTCTAAAGACTTGTTTTACCTAGAGTTAAAATGTGATAAGAAACATCCCAAGCTGATTAAAACCTGTAGGCAAGTGGCTGGAACAAGTACTGGGAGTGATTTCAAGTGAGATTTGTGGTGCCCATTTCAAGTTAGTTACTGAGATAGCCAATCTCTGTGGAAAGAGAGCTGATGTTTAATGTTACATCAACAAGGCATTGGGCAGGTGGGGTGCGTCAGCTACAACAAGCAATAGCAAGCTCTGTAAATTACCTGTGTTTCCGGAAAGACAGGGAAAATGTAAATTCCACTGGTTTTTGGAAGGTGGCCAAGGGTTTTGTAATTGGCATTCCAGTTTTTTGCATATGCTTATGAGATGAAAAGCCTTCTGGTTCCCCTCCCTGGCCTCACACCCTGCTGCTGCAACCACCCAAATCACCTTTGAAAAGAGGAGTCTTGGTAAAAGAGCCCCTATGTTACCCACATTTTCTCTCTCTTTTCTTAAATTTATGTTTTGCAGGACAAATGATACTGGCTTTCTTTCCTTCAAAGACCACTTGCCTGTCACTCAGATAGTTATCACTGATACCAACAGATCAAACTCAGAAGCTGCTTGGAGAATTGGTCCCTTGCGTTGCTATGGAGACCGTGAGTACTAAATCGAAAGAAGCTTTCTCTCTTCATTACATAAGCACAAGATGTTTATTCCCTATTCCTTTTCCCTGCAATGTCCTTCAGTCTTGAAAATTATTCACATGCCCAGTGATTTTCTACATCCCATTCTAAAACAATGAACCATGCTTAAGGGTTTTTTCATTTGCAGGGTACTTCTGGAATGCGGTGTCATTTTATACAGAAGCCTCTTACCTCCACTTTCCTACTTTCCATGCGGAGTTCAGTGCTGATATTTCCTTCTTTTTTAAAACCACGGCTCTATCGGGAGTTTTCCTAGAAAACCTTGGCATGAAAGACTTCATCCGACTTGAAATTAGCTGTAAGTGCCCTCACTTATGAATTTAACATAATGTCAACGGAAGTCCGGGTCTTATCTTTGCCACAAACAACTAATACATGTTGATACTATCAACTATTAATGCCTCTGGAAATCTGTAAAATTAGTCATGATAATTTCTAGTTCCTTCTAATGCTTTTTGTTTTATCATTGCCTATCTGTATTTAATCGTTCTTCCTTCAAAATGGTGCATTCTTCAAATTCTCATAGATATCTATTACAGTGTGCTTTATCTGTCCGCGGGTAGGGCTTACCTTTGACTTTTAAGCTTCCACACCCCAGAACTTTTTCACTTCAATCTCCATGGAAAGCTTAATGTATTATTATTATGCATTCTATTCATATTTAGGATCTACTTTTTGTTGTACTTTTGCTCTGAAAGTAACTTCCTGTTTTATTTCCCACCATTAGGAGTGTGTGACTACAGAATTTCCATTGTTTTTCAACTACTTCACTATAAGCAGCAGTGTAGCTAAAGAATTTGACGCCCGGATATGGATCATTGTCTAACATCCCATCTCCTATATACAAGTTCTATTCAGTACTGATTATAAAGTTAAATGAAGAATAATGGAAATGTAAATGGCAAAATGTCCTAATATTGAACACCTACATGCAATAATACCAATAAAAAAATTCCAGTACAAAAAAGAAAAGACATGATGGTCCCTAATTACATTAGTCCTTTTTTTTTCCTAAATAAAAGGGACAAAAACATACCGTATATTGGTTTGTTCCAGTAATAGTCATATTAAAATTTCTTTTCCTTCAACTTTACTTCTGCATATTTGTGGATGAATTCATCAAAATCAATTGTCTTCACATATGTATGTTCAAAACAGAGTATAATCAGATTTGCCCATCTATCTTATATCGATCAAAGGATAGTTTTACTAATTTTAAATTTAAAATAATTTTTTTCACATTAAACAACAGACATGTAAATTTTAGGAAAGGTTTTAAACATAAAGATAAATTTGGTCGATCAAAGGATAGTTTTACTAATTTTAAATTTAAAATAATTTTTTTCACATTAAACAACAGACATGTAAATTTTAGGAAAGGTTTTAAACATAAAGATAAATTTGGTAGATATTCATAAAAATATTTTATTTTATAATAAATTCCAGAAATTGTGATTCTTTCCACGTGATTTCTTCAGGATCAATTTTAGCAACTTTTAAATATCTCTGCAATCAATACAAAAAATTCCCTAAAATATTTTCATCAGAAATTTCATCACAGGTTACTATTCTGTTTGGTAAAATCTTATATAACTGCTAAAATTTTGCAGTGTGTGAGTTCTCTTTGGGTGCAGTCTGTGTCCACAAGCCCTGTGATAATGTGTATTCATGTGTTTCAACAGTAGATTTGAGTTAAACAAGGATAGTGCAGTAATTGTAAAAATGAGAAATCAGAAGCTGAATTCTTACTCTTAAAACTAAGCCCATATATTTGAGTCTGCATGTTCAGGAGCCAAAGGTGTATCTGAAGTTGTCTGCATTAACTTCCCTCTTGAATATAGTATTTATTAAGTGGTAAGCAATAAAATGTGCTTGAGGCTTACATATACATTATTAAAAATTCATACTGACATCAGCATTTGTTAGAACTTAGACCAACAAAAGGCTTTTTTTGGTGGAGGAATGTTTTTTCACTGATACTGTTTAGAATTTCTGGTGCATGGCAATAATAAAAGCATCTACTTTGAGCTGCTTTTGCTGGCTTTCTGATTTTCTGCACTCACTGCCCCCCCCTTATTTCTTATACACGGATGGACTGCTCCCACCAACTTGCCCTTGTTATGCCCATGACCATGATGACTTGGGCTTGTCATTAGATGTTTCATTTATCTGTGTCTACACAGATGTTTTCCGTAGTTTGATGAAGGCAATTGACCCATACTGTGATAGTGATGCAACTTCATGAAATAACCTTAAAAACATTAAGTAACGTCTTGGCAACAGGAGCTTGGAAATTTGAGAGCTCCAGAGAAAGAAACAAAAGTGCTAGCTGGCGGAGATGACTGAGGTGTTTGCACCAGCCCCCTGCAAATCACCAAACAGCTAAGTGTTTCTTTTGCAGTTATAGAACAATACATACAAGGAAAGAGATCTCTTTAATTGGTAGGTTTAACCTCCTTTTACTCTGACGACTTAGACTATTAATGGGAGGAAGCTTTTGTGGCTTTAGTGTGAAATAAGATCTCTCCTATCTAACTTAGCCAGGCTCTGAAAAGGTGGGGTTGAGTGCCAACCATTGCATAATATGGATATAATAACCTCAATGTAAATTTAATAAAAATCAGGCCCTAAGGCCTTTTGATTCATTAAAGCAGCAGCAAATGTCATGGCATATTATCACAAGGTAATGAGCAATGATTTAGCGTTAATTACATTTCAATGTCCGATTTGTTTGTACTTTCTGGTACTGTATTTTGTCCTTTGGGTTATACAAAAATGTTTTAAATGCAGATGGTATTTAATTTCATGAAAATTTAAAAATCCATTGATATAATTTTTTGCCATACACTTTTTCACCAGGTTGAAGGACATATATTTTTTAAAACAAGAAGATTTTATATAAAAATTTTAAAGTACAAGACTTCATATTTTTCAAAATATTGTATTTTACTATTATTATTTAAAAGAAAAAAACAAATTGAAAGGGATCTTTCATTTCTTATTAACAGGTACACTCATCCTATGCCTTTTCTATAGATAAAATTTTCAGCCTAAGGGGTTCATAACAAGATACTTCTACAGATCAGCTACTTATAAAGGGAATGGTCTTTAAACAGAATAGATTTCTCTTCCATCTCTAAGGAGTATTTCTGTATAACTATCTGAACAGAAGCTTCCAAAGTTGATATATCCATATTGTTCAACAGGGAACAAGAAGTCTTCATGAAATTTTCAATCCATTTCCTTCTGGGTCACTTCCAACTAAAATGTGTGAGTTATGTAGCCTTGAGATTAGTCCATATTCTATGAGAAACAAGACATTTCACAGTGTCAGGTCTTAGTGGAACTGTTTCAAATGAGACTGAGGGAAAAAATGAGATATTTTGACAATGATCTCACAATGGCTGTGAGGATGGAAACATATTTTGGAGTGGGTGAGGAGGAGCAGAGGGGAATGTCTGTTGAGAGTCAGTGTGGTGTAGTAGAAAGAGCCTATTACTTAGAACCCCAGGCGGATTCAAATTTCCATCACTCTAAGTTTAATCCAGAGCATGTTCTTTACCCCCTTCATGCTTACTTATGCAAAATGGGGTTTATGATACCCATATGCCAATCAGATGTATTTGGCTACAATTAAATAAAATTTGATTTGAACTGGTGGGCACAAGGATGGGGATTCACCTGTACTGGGACATGTGACTAAGTCCAGAATTGATGAGACACTTTATTTCTGGTTGGATTCATCAGTTTCATAGTGTTATCTGGATTCAATTTATTTCTCTCCCTGCACTGACTTCTGAATACCTTCTTCAGTCTAAAGCAAGCTCTCCTTCAAGGAAGAGCTGCATTTCAGCTGATGGGTGAAACTCCTGATGTGCAACACCTGAACACCTCTGACCAATGCCTCTGGCCATGGAAGTAAAGACTGCAGAGTGGTTTTGCCAGGGCCCACCTTTACACCTGGATGGGGGTGGAGTGCGGGGGGGGGTGTCTAACTCTCTCTAAATTCTGTAAAGGAAGAAAAATAATGTCCCTCTTAACTTCTCAGTTCTTGGCTGAGACCCCTGTAATAAAATACAGAGTAACAAGAGAAAAACTAAACAGAAGTTTATTAACATGCACACGTTGTATGTACATGGGAGATGCACTGAGAAAAATAAGTAACTCAAAGAGGTGGCTTAGAACTATAGCTTATTATATAGCATGTTCAACAGAGAATAAATTTATGGAGAAATAATAGACAAAGGAAGGCAGTTTTAGGTTTCCAAGAGTAGTGATAAAGTCTAGTTAGTAAAGTTTGTTATGCAGATCCCTCTGATGCCATCTCTAGACCGTTAGGGTCTAAAGTTGTCTCAAGGGGTGCCTGGGTGGCTCAGTCAGTTAAACATTTGCCTTCAGCTCAGGTCATGATCCCCAGGTCCTGGGAGCAAGCCCCATATCTGGTTCCCTGCTCAGTGGGCAGTCTGCTTCTCCCTCTCCTTCTGCCACTTCCTCTGCTTATGCTTTCTCTCTCTTTCTCACTTCGTCTCAAATAAATAAATAAAATCTTAAAAAAATGAAGTTGTCTCCAGGCAATTAACTTTTGTCCTTCTGGTAGAGAAGGGAGGAGAGTCATCTTTGTAAATTTATGTCCTGCTTTAACAAACGGGGAGAGCCGGGAGCTTTCTATGCCTCTGCTTCTTCTCAATTGCCTTCAGCTCAAAATCGTCCTGATTTTAAAGTAGCATATTCTGGAGTGGTGTATTTTGCTAGTTTCCAAGCCCATGGAAGAAGTGAATGAGAAATGCATATTTCATATATATCTGTATATGTATTTGTTATATGATATACATATGTATATGGGGGAAAAAGAGAGAGACTTGAGTTGTGATGCTCAGCGGTATCATATCAAGAAAGTACCAAAAAAAAAAAATTACCAAATAATCCTCAGATCCTCAGAGATGATAAAGTTAATACTACTAATAATTAAATTTATACATTTATGTAATATAAAATGTAACACTAAAACTAAATTGTTTAGTGTCTACTCTGATTAGACACTGTATTACATGCTTTTCATTTATTATTCATTTTTTTTCAAACAATCCTATTGATGATCATCAAGATACTGCACTATGATTTTCATTGTTCAACTCCTAGTCCAATGTATAGATGAGGAAGGTGACCCTCAGGAGACTTAGTAACAGACCCAGAGTTACACAGCTAGTAAGAGTCAGGATCCAGGATCAATCTACCTCTTTCTTCCTTAGTGCAACTCCCTATTCTGTTTTGCAAGACTGCCTCAAAACCCAAGAATGTTAGGATTCAGAGAAAATAGAATTATTTTTCTCTGTGATTTGAAATGTAAGACATTCAGGAAGTCCTCGAAATTTTATGCAAAGTGTATGTCCTTTTTTCTAGAGTTGCCTTATCTCCAGAAATATTTAATGATGTGTCATGTAGTTCATATTTCCCTTTTTATAGATGTATGCACAGAAGATCAGAGAGGCTAAGTGACTTCTTTGTCCATAAATGGTCCCTGTGATCTGTCTCATGCCCAACATGGGGTCAGGGTGGAGGACATAGACATGAGCTTCTAGGAAGGGAGAGCATTATATAGGAGCCTCTACTCAGAAAGCCTCTCATCTTCTAAAATAACTTAGTAGACATTCTCTTGAACTTACAGCACTTTCCTCCACTTAGCACGTTCCTTCTTTGTCAATCTTGAAAGTACACTGTGAGCTCATTGGGTTTCATTCATCTGTGCATTCTCAGGGTCTAACACAAGACCTGGATTGGTAAAAACCTACTGAAGGGCTAAGTGACTCTATACTTTTGTCTTGAACCACAAGGGAGTAATGATGAGGGAAGATATTTGTCAGACAAGTGGGAGAAAGAAAGGCCAGGGGTTAATTCATGCTGGAGCTAAGGGCTGACACCGGGCTCCTGGTTTTCCCCTCCAGGGCCATTGGGTAATTCACCATCCCTCCAGCAAAGGAGAGCAGACTTTGGTTTGTGTCAGGTCCCCATCCTCAGAGTCACTAGGCAATGTTGGAAGTATCACTTATTTACTTATGTTATTATTGTTCACTTGTTTCCAGGCACCTCTATTATATACACCAGCTTTGACCCCCCAGGGGCACTGCATAGGTTTGGGGGAAGAATATTTTTTGGATAGGAAGAGTGGGTTAAAAATGAGCTCCAGAGGCACATCACATGGATTTAAATCTTGATTCTGCTCCATCTGGGTTGGAGGAGCTTGTCATCTCAGTTCTCTCAGCTGCAGTATGTTACCTGTCTCATAAGAGTATAGTGAGGCTTAAAATATTAAGGAGTTCATTCATGAAAAATGCTTTGCAGAGTGCCTGGTTTGTGGTAAGCACTCAATAAACATTAGCTCTGATTACTGCATTTTACTGATTGTCCCCCAGTTCTAGGAGGAATGGGCTGAACAAAGTATGTCTTTAATAGTAACCTAAATAAAATTAAATAGTAATAATTAAAAATTTTTAATTATTAAAATTAAAAATAAATAAATTAATAATTTAATTAAATAATTAAATAAATTAATAAAAATAAAAATAATTAAATCAATAATTAATTAAAATATTTTTCAAGGAAGTTAATGTCTTGGTATAAACAAAACAAAAAAAATCTAAAGAAAACTACAAACTTGTATTTAGTATGTGTGGTGTAACGTTTTAATGAATGAGCCTTTGGTTGAATGAGAGCTTCCTATGTACAAGCCATGGTGCCAGCTGTCCAAAAAGTGAATTGTTCATCTAGAATTTGCAGACTAGTTGGGGAGACAGACCATAAAAGATCATTGTACAACAGGGGGATAAATGTTGGAGCAGGGATAAGCCTGTACAGGAACCCTACCAAGGAGGGTGTGACAGGGGGTGGTGGGTAGATGCAGCAGTAGAGCCAGAGCCCCATAAAGATGTGCTGTCCATGTAGAACATAATATCCACAAGACCAGATTTGCAGGAAGGCTTTTAGCAAAATCTTTAACGTTTTTCCTCTCCAATTCTCACCAATCTTTACCCTTGTTTTGTAGAGAGAAATAAATTGAGGTCCCAGTTATCTCGCAGTTAATGTTTATTTGATCTCAAGAAGTGCAGAGCTGCAAGGTGGCATCTGTGGCCTGAATAAGAAACAGGAAATGGCTCAAAGGGCCAACTTCATCTTATTTAATCTTTTAATTGTTGAACCCAATTTGTTTGCCTCAGTTCTGTCTCCTTTAATGCATGGGTTTGTGAGCCAAAGCCGTGTGGCTGAGTTGGTCAGCTGTGCCACTATAGTAATAGCAATAGCTATCACTTTGAGTACATCTTATGTGCCAGGCATGGGTCTATGAACTTCATCAGGGTTAAGTCATAAACAACCTGACAGTTAGGCACTATTTTTATTCCCATTTTACAAATGAGAAAATTGAGTGGTGACAAGATCAAAAACGTGGCTCCAGGGTCCATGCTTTCAAATCCCATTTTCAGGCCTCTACTTTCCTGCCTCTCTTAATTTAGGTCAGGGCTCACCTTCACCAGAATGCAAAACAATTCAAGCTCTTAGTTACTTGAAATCCCACCTACTGTGGGCTTCTTATACAAAGGCTGGTTTTCTGTTTGGGTTTGAAGGCTGAGGAGGGAGTGGTCCAGGGTACTATTTGACCTTTGGTATTACTGATAATTCAGTTGATGACTTTGTCAAATAAATACCCATGTCCTATTTTAGGTGTAAAAGAGAGGGGGCTGCCCAAGGTGCCGAGAAGGAAGGGAAAATCTGTCATAGGAAGGCTCCAGTGACTGAAAGGGCACTGTTTTCTCATCAACATCAATTTATAATTTGCCTCTCTACGTCCTTCAGATTTAAGAAAAATTCTTATGTAATAATGGAAGATACAAAAAGACATACTCAATAGAGAAAAATGAAGAATTCTACTTTTGGAGTCAGATTCTTTGTCTTGTCTGAGAAACTGAGAAAATTATACTTCTCTGAACTTAAGTTTTCTCACCCATAAAATGGGAATAAAAATGATGCCCTTCTCATAGGGTTATTTTGAGAATTAAAATGACAGAATCTTTGGTCAGTATTTAGTATACCACTCAGCAGAATTCATTATACCTATTGTGTTCCTGCTACTTCTCTCTCTTTCTCTCTGTCCCTCAATTGGTATGTCACCACCACCAGCATCATCACCACCATCACCACCATCATCATCATCACCACCACCACCATCATCACCACCAACACCACCACTGCCCACACCACTACCACTATCATCATCATCGTCATTGGTATTATTACTCCTGACTGGCTGACCCCTGGAATGTGTGATATGCAGGTTTTTATAGAAAGGTAGAAAGAGTCATGGAAGGGGGAAGGGGGCTTATGTTTGATCCCAGGCACCACTACTTGCAGTGATATGTCCTTGAGACAAACACTTAAACTTTCTGAGTCTCCTTGAAATAGAGAAGAAAAAAAGTCATAAGAATAGCATGAATGATTATAATCACATGAATTAATGAAATAACATAGAGGAGAACCCTGGACTTTCAAGGGTATGAATCCTCTCCCTGCAGGAATGTAGCAGCCTCACCAATCTAGTATCTACAGATATCCATGAAAACACACTTGAAGCCAGAATAGACCCAGAAACCCCAGAGCTTTGCACTGATTCATGTTTATCAGATTGGCATCTATGGCCCTGGCCCCTATCCTATTTCCTGAATTCTCACCATGAGTATCAACTGGACCAAAAAAAGAGTTTGGGACTTAGTATCTAGTAATTTTCACAACTAATTGGTAATTTTAATATGCAGAGATTTCAAATGAAGACCTCCTCACCTTGTATTGACTTGTAGTTATTTATACCATTCATTCAGGGTGCGCCTGTGATCTCAGTGCACTGACTGACACCTCCCCTCATCTTCCTACCCATTTCCCTTTTTGGTTTCAGCTCCATCTGAGATCACTTTTGCCATTGATGTTGGGAATGGCCCCGTAGAGCTCATAGTTCACTCTCCTTCTCTTCTGAATGACAACCAATGGCATTACGTCCGGGCTGAGAGGAACCTCAAGGAGACTTCACTCCAGGTGGACAGCCTCCCAAGGATGACCAGGGAGACTTCGGAGGAAGGCCATTTCCGATTGCAGCTGAACAGCCAGTTGTTTGTAGGTAAGGGACATTTTGAGTCCCCTCTGTACTAACACCCTACAACACTTCTGTGTGGCCAGGCCCAGGGAAAATTACAATTTTGTTTCAGACCTGAGGGATGGTTAAAATATGTCGTAAAGCATTTATAACTATAGATTTCATTTTACAAATTCTTCCATTCTAGCTTCATTAGCCGTAGCACTAAGAGATTATGCCACCTCTTAGAAATTCTGAGGTGGTCTCAGACTCTTTGTCTCTTTTCTCCCTGTACATATTATCTTCAGATGTCCAAAGACCCTTATTATTTTTCATTCTTATAGCCAAAATCTACCTGTAGAAAAATAATATATCAGCTATTTACACCTTAGTAGGTGTTGCCTCTGAGTCAGTGAGCCACACATCACACCCTTCCTAGTGATACCTGATTCCTGATAATTATTGATAACTGTACAATAAAATACGTTACAGAATTTCAAAGGGATATGTCACCAGTCATATGGTGGGAGAAGGCACTACTGTTTTCCACAGGCTTCTTTGATGCTCCCTGAAATCATATCATTTGAGCAGCTTCCTTACATTTGCACAAAAAAGCAGGCCTGGTTCCCCGGGCTCACATCCCTTCATTAGGAAGTTCCTCCTGAGACTCAGAATCAGCCCTTTAGACAAGTTGTTCTGAACTGACTGCCGGTGCTTATAGTGGGGACCAGAAAGTTTCAAATATCACTTACTGAGTCCATTCATTCATTCCATAAATAGTCACGAAGCACTGAAAACAAGTCAGGGACCTTGTTGGATGATGGGAATTGAAAGATAAATTGTGCAATGACAATACTTTTCAAAGAGCTGTGTGTGCCTGTGTGTGTGTGTAAAAAGAGAGATGGAGAAACAGCAATAGAGAGGAAGAGAATTTAGCCACATAAGTCTAAGGTAGGAAAGGTCAGCCTCAGAGCTATAAATTAGAAAGGATTTTTTGCAAGTAGGTTGAGCAGGGCTTGTAAATCCTTAAGGTACAAATTATAGCTGTAAATATTAGGGCCATTGTAATATCATCAAAGCTAAGAAGCTGTTCTTATATAAAACTTGAAGTTCAGTTGTTTAGAACAGTGATATAAGTAAGGTCCAAAATTTTCCAGTCAACCCAGATTCAATTTTTTCTCCTTATTTATTTATTTAGCCAACTCTCACTACAGAGCTTTACTACTAGTAATGAAATGCCGTAAGTAATCAATGGGGGTTTCTTACAAATTTTCTTTAAATTGATTTTGTGCATCTTTTAACTCTGACAAAAGCAGTCCTAAAAGCATACCAGCTAAAAGAAAAAAAAAGTAACAGAATATGTTATATTTTGTCTTCTCAAGAGGAATCATATTTCTTTCTTCATCTGTCATGTTTTACCCATCTAGCAGAAACTATAAGTGATTAAAAGCATTTTTATGATTATAAGGCATTTACTTAATTAATAACCTTCATGAGTGATATGATTTACTCTTAAAATATTTTTGAAAATTTATATTGCTGTTTTAACTCTACTTAAACATCACATTTCATTTCTCTGAAGAAGTTTGCTAGTCATCAAGATTTAATGTCTTTTTTGGTGAAATCAATTCAAGTAGTTTGTAATTTTCATAAATTATATTCCATGCCAAAGTTTAATTTATCTTCAGGCAGGATTTATGAATCTTTCTGGCAGAAAGGTGTATATAAGATGGAATAATATTTTTTATCCTTTCATGCAAATTTCATTTCGTTATGAAATTATCATATGGCCTGAACATGTGATAAACTTTGTGCAAGTCAGAAGGGAAACGTCGCGGCTGTGTATTATGGCAGGTTTTTTTCTCCAGACATTTCAGTTAAATTGATCACAAGTGCAGGGAGTTGTAGGAGCATGTCGATGGGTCTGGAGGACATACACTGCTTGAGCTGGAGCCAAGGTCAGCTGTGGGGAGAGCACCTGCTTCTGTTATGTTTCCCTCCAGTAAGTTCCATCTCAGATGTTACTCTGCTTTATTGAATTTGTCTTAATGTACTTGAAGAAGAAAAAAACATGCTGTTGGAGGTCATTTTAGTCTGTTGGTTTGAATTCTGTTGTTTAGTGTTCAGCAATATGCCCATTTAGACATGTCAGGTGGCTAAAATTGCTGAAGTCCCAGTATTCCCATTTTGTACCATTCAATGGTCCAAAACCAAAACCAAAACCAAAAAAAAAAAAACAAAATGAAAAACAAAACCCTTTACTTAGCTTTAGCAGCCAAAATGAAGAATTATATTCTCTATCATTCAGAAATTCAGAGACACTGGATATTTATATTTGCTAGGCAGGAAAAGATCTGATGGGTGTGTACTTCTTCCCAGGGATAGATTGAAGGTAGCAGTATTTAAATATTCATTTGGATATGCCTATCTGGATACCTTTAGCCATTAAAGTTCTTTCCGTCAAAACAGCATCATTCAGCATTGTAATCACTAGTGTTGATGTGTGCTCATGAGTGCTTCCTGAGTACCAGAAACAGGTTGAATTTTATAGAACAGGATGTAACTCTGCACACTGCCCCTGTCATTGAAATGTGACAAGTTGAAGTGTTCATATATGAGTCAATGGATGCTGGATTCCCAGAATCAATATTTTTATTTTCAGACTTTTATCACCATGATAGGTAGGGACATTTGCAACCATGCCATCCTACTGTCACATGTCACACAATTTTTTTTTATCAGAGTAGGAGAAACTTCATAACACATAGAATATGAAATGTATGCTGCAAGCATGTAATTGTCTCATCATTGAAACTCTTGGAAGTATTACCCCTCTGGTTTTCTGTTCCTCACAAATGTGCCAGTCAGTGTGCAGATGAGGCAAGAAGAATCCAAGAACTAGCACCCACTGCTGAAAGTGAAATGGAGAGATGTGGGTGTGTAACCCATGTCAAGAGCAAACAGACCACAAGACATTGGTTAAAAAACACCTAGCCCCTGTGCACCCATTGTATTTATCTGCAAAATGTAAAAGAAGAGTCTGGTAACTGATCTCGCAGGATCCAAAGATCGACAACCTCCACGTTTACGTTAGGAGTGACAATCATTCTTATCCCCATTCTCCCCAAATCTGAATTGCATCTTTCCAAATTTGCTGCAATTATAGATATTTTATAAAGATATGGGTCTGCGAGTCTCATTTTTTTACTACTTTCTTCTTCTTAATTTTTTGGTCTTTCATGTGCTTGTGTTTTGTTTGTTGGTTTTCGTTGTTGTTTTTGGCTTAGCTGTTTACTTGTGTCAAAGTAAACTGAAGTTGCTCCCATTTTACAGCTCCTTGGGGAAAATACTACACTATGAAAGAGAACAATATGATTCTTGATAAATCATAAAGTTCGAAGAGATCCCTAAAGATGCTACTCCTGCTTCCATGCTGGTAGGGTAAAATTATTCCTATTTTCAGGTGAAGCATGCTAAACTTCTCCCAGTCAGTGGTGAAGCCAGTCAGGGAGAGTGCACACACAGTAGCTTTGTGTTCTGGAACTGCATAAACAGGTGCTCTGTGGCAAAATGCAGCCACACACGTGAGCTGCCAGAGAATCTATATGTGACTAGTCACTTACATTTATCCTTGTGACATAACTCAGGAGAATGGCTTTCCTCATGCAGGCCAGTAGAGTTTTCTATTTGAGAGGATATAATGTGTCTCAAAGCGCAGGAGGACGTATGTATCCTTTTCACATTAAAAAGTAACGGAAAAATTACCTTTCAGCATATTTATTACATAAGCCATAGTGCGTAGAAGATGTTACTTAACATTACATCAGTGGTGAAACCAAAAGTAAAGGAAGCATTGTCTTTTCAACATCATATAAATTAACCAAAAATGTTTATTTTTTCAAAGGTAAGTCATACATCAAGTATACTTGAATTATTTTTCTTAGTAAAAAAATTGAATATGCAATTTCTGATATTCCCCATTAATAGTTAAAAATAAGAAATTGTTGTGATGAGTTTAAGAAGTTGATAAGAGACCTCATAACGCCAGCAGGGCAAGTCCCAGAAATGCTGTGCTTTGTTGCTATGGGTCAAGTACCTAGAGGAGCACCCAGTGTCCACTCAATAAAAAAATTCTATGATAAAAAAAAAGAGCAGAAAACAAGATGAAACAGACAAACAAAAAACAGTGATGCAGAACTACCTGCTTTTACCCCATGCATTTTCCTTCCCCAAAACCACTGTTCCACCAAATCACATTCTTATAACTTGAAAGTGTTTTGAAAGAACATTGGTTCTATTTTTATATTTGGAAAAGTGAATGATTAAATCACCCCCTCCTGCAAAATTTTGTCTCTTCAAGATGTTCAGACTTGAAGGCATTTAACCCATTCCAATAGCCCATTTTTAGTGTTTTCTGCCCCCCAATACTCCAGAAACTTTTATGAAATGTTTATCTGCAGCCCTTTCTGCTTTAAATGAAGCTCATTTCATCATATGTTGGTCTTCATTGGATTGATAATGGGTAATTGAAGGAGAATGTAAAGTTTTCTTGTTTGGTTTGATTGATTGATTGCCATTGATAAAACATATTACAAGTCATACTGTCTTTTTTAAAGGAGGGTGCAGTATGGCATATGGCATCATTTTCTTCAGCAAACCCAGGGAAAGAAGCCCTGAGATTTAGACTACACAAAAACCAATGTTAGAGCAGTTGTTCTGATTCCTCTGGCACTGGCAGCCATCAAAATTTATAACTCGGTAAAAAAAAGAAAAAAATAGGGCAGTGTCATTTACGTGGAGCTGGGGTGATAATCATAAAAAAAAGAAAGTAAATCCAGACCATTATGGGAAAATAAAATCAGTGCTCCCTGGATGTTCAAGGACCTGATCTAAGGGACAGAAGGGAGGTGAGAAGTTGTTTATGTGTTTTTCCAAAGCCAAGATGCCATTGAGCATTAACAATCAGGGAAAATCTGGGTCAGATAAAAGCAGACCCAGCAATGCATGCGGATGCTGGGACTCTACCTGCAGCCTAGTGAGCCTGTTTCAATTTCTCCAAGGCTTTGTCGACATAACTGAGGATTCAGAGAGGGAGGTGAGAAAGCCCTTGAGCAGAGTGATGGAGGGGAAGAAAACGTAATCGCAATCCTCTGCAAAGTGTTACTGGCAGATTTACACTCAGTTCGCATGTTGTTACCGAGTTTCTTCTGATCCAAGAAGGAAGGGATTTGGCTTCAAACTCACTTGTGTAGGGGAAGGCAATTTTGTAGAAGAGGTGAGAAGTGCCACATTTAGATCCAGCTTCCTCCATCATCCATGCACCAGGTTAAATGGTGAGGGTTGTCTCAGGATCTACTTATGGTGTAGAGAGAGGCTTAGGAACCCATGGTAGATATGGGAATGTGCTGCTCAGGTCCCTCTTCAAGAAGGACTTGTTGCCCTGCCAGGGGAAGGCTGTTGGCAGTTAGTCTTCATGTGTCTACCCTTCAGGGACTGCCTCAGCTGCAGAGAAACACCTGGAAAAAGTCACATCCTTTGCTAGGGTGTCCACAATGACCATTTGAATCAAAGGTATAAAGGTTTGGCCATTTTGGCCCAAGGAGGTATAGCTCTCATGGGTTTTTTCTACTCCCACTCCACCCCTCTACCTGTGATCATACCCATCACACCAGATTATAATGATCTGGTTATTGTCTCTCTCCCCTCTAGTGGTTTCCTTGTGGACATACATAGTGCCTAGTTTATCTTTTCATCCTTATGCCTGCTGCAGGTTTTCTGATACATTTTGAATTCAGTAAATGTATCATCAATTCCTGAAAGTGATTGAATGCAAAGTTCCAAATGCTGGCCCTTTTAAAACTGACTTTATTTTAAGTCATTTACCTTTTCTGAGCCTCAGTTATTCCATCTGCCCACTGGGCTTAATAATCAATACTTCATAAGTCAGTGGAAAAGATTAAATGAACATTTTTTTTTCCTTCTACTTGGAATTCTCTGTCAAGGGTTATTAAATAGGAGTTGCAAGCAAAATATCATTTTAAATGGGAAATTATTTGTGCCCCCTCCCCGGGGGGATAAGGAGACACTGCTTTGACTGAAAATTTATGAGATTTGACATTTAAAGGACACATTCAATTAGTGCTATAGCTCCCAGGGGAGGAATCCTGCCATACACTGGATTTTATCCCCTCTTTGCACAAATTAGCAAAATTGTCCCCACATGGTAGTGTATCTGATGTGTGAATGCCTCAAAAGCTGAGGTAAGGCCTTTATAAAAGGGAACTTTACAACTGCCGTTGTCTTAGCAACTAGCTTTCAAAGGGAAAGGGATTTTCAAAACCCCATTTCCAAATTGTTATGTGGTACGTACAAGCTTGCTCCGAGGTATTGCCACTGGATTCTCTTTGAGGTTGCTCTTGTTTTCCCTGTGCTCTGGTGGGTGAAGAGGGGCTTATTTATGGAAAATCCTGTCAGATCAGAGAAGGTGCCCAGGCCAGTCCCTCCATTTGATGATTCAATGATACTCTAAGTTTTATGAAATAAACTGAAAGCAGTCTACAGCCAACACCTATTTGTGGAAACACCTAAGTAATCATGACCTTCAGCGACTGCCTTTCTCTTTTCTCATGCTGCCAGTAAGGCAGCAGCAAAAAGCCAAACCAGTTTTTGTTTTTGTTTTTTTTTAATTGGAATAATTTTCAGTTTTTGTTTTAATTGAAGTAATTTTTTAAGCAAAGTTTATTTTTTGTTCTTTCAAGTATCGCCTTATCCTCTCTTCTTTCCCTATCCAAATAACCCTAAGGACCAATAAGTTCTTCATAACAGATTATGCACCATTTTGCCAGATTGGGGAGAAAACACTGAAAGGTCTCTGATCCTGTCCCTCCATTTGCCACTGTGTCTTTCTTCTCTTCTCTCACTATTTTTTTGGACACAATTCATTTAACAAATATTTCCTGAATGTATTTTGTGTTATCAGCCCTAGGATAGGTAACAAGAGCATGACGATGAGTAAGATCCATTCGCTATTTAAGAAGTACAGGCTTTGAATGGGGAGGAGAGGTTTTAAGCCAGGTCCCTTAGGATATGGTATGGGGGTGCGTATCCAAAGGGTGTGAGCAGGGCTAAAGGGGTGTGGCTCTCAAGTTTAACCTGGAGGCTGTTTCTGGACTCTTCCACATGAAAGTGTTGTTCAACAGGCCATCTTTGGAGTTATCTGCTTTACTGGAAAGAAATTATTTGCATCTGTACTGGGTAAATGTCATCCATGTTTTTTGTTTATTTCAAGTTTCAGGGTTTTTTTTGGTTTCTGTTTTTTTTTTTTTCCTGACAAGAGAGAGTTGCTTCTCCCATTTGATGGTGTGTCCCTAGTCACACTGCAGCCATCACTTCCCCAAAAGAAGTTTGGAGTAACAAAGAGCTCCAAAGTGATTGCTGCAGAAATGCATCAAAGTGTGGTGAGAATGTTAAAAGATTGGACAGTGAGAACTGGTTGCCCCTGACCTGCCAATGCTACATCCTGTTTAGTGAATTGCAGCCTTTTTAAAAAAAATATATTTTAGGGTGTGCTGGTATCACCCATAAAATCACTCTGGGCCAGGGGGAATATTAGGGAAAATTCCTAAAGCTTATAATTATAGAACTTTTACTTTATCTCCTTTGAATGAGTCTGCGCTTTAGCTTCTGGGACACTATCTGTTCTCAGTAGGGCCATGCTGGAGAAAACTAGCCCGTGATTGTCAGGGGCCCAAGTATATGGGAAATCTAGACATTGATGCTAATAGAACAATAACTTGGCCAGGCAGCAGCTGTGAAGAATGTAGGTGCTCCAGCTGATTCTAGTAATGACCTGGGCTCATATGGTATTTCTCATCCAGTTGCTCCTGAAAGAAGGGCAATAATCTCTCCTCTTTCACAGGAGCCTTTGTAACTTTTCTTTAAAACTGTTTTGATACTGATTTTTCATCTTCAAAAACTTTGGTAGAAGGGAGCACCATGAGGCATGAGTTGGCACTCATCTTTGCAAGATGGGAGATGATCCTTGTGTCAAAATGACTCTCTTGGTTATTCTAAACCCATAATTAGGATTATGGGAACTTTTCTGCCCCATCATCTTGATATTCTTTTAGGGGTACCTCCAAACGATATGCAAAGCAACAATCAACCACCTTGAACTACAGTGGGCTCTATTCCCTATGGCTCCACATTAGCAACAAAAACAGACCCACAATTCAAGTCCTTGCTTGTTTCTTTCCCCTCCTCCTGAATTGTAAATAATTACCAAATGTGGATTTCCACGGAATGCATATTTAGCACTCTGGGCAAAATGTTGTGCCCTGCCACCATTCTTTAAAAAGAAAGAAAATGTTTGTTTTGGGCCAGTAGTTTTGAAAACAAAACAACAAAAAAAGCAAGCCTCTTTGCAGAAAACCCAAGTATCAAGACAATTACCTCCTATACACCCTGACCCACACACCAGACACAAACATGCTGATGCTGTCAAAGGTATTCCTTAATATCCAAATACCACATGGATTAATAAATGGCTTTTAGAGATATACACAATTCTATAGCAAGGAGTTTCATTTGAAACTTGATATAACAAGTTATTTCTAAAATGACTTTTAGAAAAAGGAGACCGACAGCATTATACACAATATACATAATAAATGAAAAGATTTATTTAAAATTGTACAATCAATATACAAATACACGTTCAATGAAAATTAGTCATGAATACCTCCAAGTACCCTAAACCCTTCTTTTTTTTTTAAAGATTTATTTATTTGAGAGAGCGAGAATGAGAGAGAGAGAGTACATGAGAGAGGGGAGGGTCAGAGGGAGAAGCAGGCTCCTCACCGAGCAGGGAGCCCAATGCGGGATTCGATCCCAGGACTCCAGGATCATGACCTGAGCTGAACGCAGTCGCTTAACCAACTGAGCCACCCAGGCGCCCTCCAAGTACCCTTATTAGAGACAACCAATATTAGCGCCATATGAGATTTTCTAGGCATTGTTCAAGTTCTTACATACATTTAGGTACCCTTAGGAAATACTGTACAATATTATTATTTGTAGATATATTTACATAAACGATATATTCATATGTATTATGCCACAGCTTTTTCACTTTTTATTTGTTTTTGTTTGCCTTTTTTTTTTTTTACCTCAAATACATCATGGAAACCATAGCATGTCAATACAAATAGCGTATTAAAACTGCTATATAGTGTTTTACCTAATATTTTAAGCTTTTGCCTATTTTGTTGCTATGTTTGTTTTATGTCTTTAATGCACCTGGAATTTGTTTAAGGTTCTGAGGTAGGATTGTGATTTTATTTGTTTTTCAAAATCATAGTTTCCCATCTCCATTTATTTCATGGTTCTTCTTTTTCCTAGTTACTTAGAGCTCCAATGTATATCATAATGTAAAAAAAAAAAAATCTCTATATATAAAGAGTCTATTTCTGGATTTCTTAGAAATGTCTGGATCCTTGGAGCACTTGGCTGGCTCAGTTGGTAGAGCATGCAACTCTTGATCTTAGGGTCATGAGTTCCAACCCCACACTGGGTGTAGAGCTTACTAAAAAGCAAAAACAGAAACAAAAACAAAACCCAGGAATTTCTGGTTTCTGTTTTATTTAAATAATTTTGTTTTTCCCAAGTACTGCACCAGCATCACACTTACAAGGTATATTTTGATACTGAATAGGACAAGTTTTGCCCCTGTGCACATCTCACTTTTTTTTTTTTAACACTGTATTAACTATTCTCAATCATTTTCCCTTCTTATGGAATTAGCTTTTCATGTTCTATGAAAATAATTTTGGGGGGCTATTGATTGGATTTTATCATGTTAAAGAAATTAGCTATACATTACTGGATCATACAGAAACATATTTTACTTCTTCAGGTATTCTTTAGGAGGGAAGGTAAAATTGTATCGTTTCCTTCATATATGCACATCTTGTTAACTTCTAGGTGTTTTGCTGCTTTTGTTATTAAATAGGATTTTTTCCTAGCTATTCCATTTTCCAGTTGGTTATTGTTGTTATATAGGACCATGATTGATTTTGTATGCTAATACTTATATCTATCCACATCCTTATACCTTTATTTTATTTAATTAATAAATTTATTTTTTAAAAGATGTTATTTATTTCAGAGAGAGAGAGAGTATGAACAGGGAAAGAGGCAGAGGGAGAGGGAGAAACAGACTCCCCACTGAGCAAGGAGCCAGATGCAGGGCTCAATCCCAGAACCCTGGGATCGTGACATGAGTCAAAGGCAGACACTTAACCGACTGAGCCACCCAGGTGCCCCATATCCTTTTATTTGAATTGTGATAATTTGTCATTATTGTTTTGGGAGGATTTTCTAGGTAGACAATTACACTATTTGTGTACATAATGAAGTATTTGTAATGACTATGTATGAGCAAAATTAATTATTTTTGAGTGTACTCAATGCCCTCAGCTCCATTTTGGGAAATTTCTTTATAAAGGTAGAATAAGGCCAATGATAATAATATTTTCATGCTCCTTGATACATAATGCTGAATTATTCTTGAAAAGTTTTTCACAGCATTCATTTCCACCAAATAGGAAATACTTTCAATCTGCTGTTAAGTGATCCTAAATTAACAATCTCTTTCTCAATTTTTTGAGGAGGATTAGTGTTTTATTTGAGGTTCTGCAATTTATTTATTTATTTTTAAGATTTTATGTATTTATTTGAGAGACAGTGAGTGAGAGAGAACAAGCTGGAGGAGGGGCAGAGGAAGAGGGAAAAGCAGACTCCCCACTGAGCAGGGAGTCTGATGCAGGGCTGGATCCCAGGACCCTGGGATCATGACCTGAGCAGAAGGCAGAAGCTTAACCCACTGAGACACCCAGGCACCCCAAGGTTCCACAGTTTATAGTGAGGATTAAATCAGAAAGTGGCTCTGAAACACAGTGCTCGGAAAGACTTTTTAAGAAGTAAGTTCTTAGTTCAAATTGACTGTTGCATCATTATTTTACTTTTTAAACATCTAATTAGTGTCACCTGTATTATTAAATGATGTGTGTTTATTGGATTATGAGCAAGAAATCACTATATCTGGCCAAATTCAACCAGATGCATGCCTTGTTCTTAAGAAAATCATGTTTTAGAATTAAAGTTTCCACTAGGATTTCCTTCTGGTACCAAGACTCTGTCAGTTGGAGGGGTGGGATAAAAGCAGAAGATAACTGATGGTTAGTGTATTTATATTTATTCATCATGTATATGCTAAATCTGCTGCGACTTTAGAATTTGGAATCTCGGTGGTAACGCACCTGTAGTTCAGTTGGCTATTGTAATTCATATAAAAAACAGCTGCTCCAACTTCAAGGTCAAAAAACCAAGCACGAAAGGAAGAAAGATAGAAAAAAGGAAAGTTATTATTTTTGCGAGTCTGGAGTCCAAACTGGCACATTCAGTGTTTTATCAGGAGTTCTCAACAAAGGAATTTTGCTTGAGCATGTGAAGGAAAGAAGCAAGCACCCAGGAGAGAAATAGAGACTTTTGCAGTTGGTGCCAAGAACCACAAAAACATTGATATTCCTCTGAAAGTGATGAGCATTTGTGAACCTGAGACATGGAGGTTTTCTAAGACAGTCTTAGAATGATGATAGTGACGTTTTTATGAGTTGATTCATACTCAGTCAAAGGAAACATCATCATAATGAACATGCTAGATACCAAGGGCCAACTGTAGTGTCTCATGTAGAATTGCTTCTAGCTAGGCCAGCCAACTAACGGTGATAGTTATCGAAGAGTGAG
Source organism: Callorhinus ursinus (assembly GCF_003265705.2). Classification (NCBI taxonomy): domain Eukaryota; kingdom Metazoa; phylum Chordata; class Mammalia; order Carnivora; family Otariidae; genus Callorhinus; species Callorhinus ursinus. Next base: position 104,946,348 of record NW_027397064.1, read on the forward strand.
GTCAAACTCAAGAGAATAAATGCATGCATGTATATTACTTGCTGAAAGAAACCATGTTAGAGATAAGGGTAAGAAGGTAGAAGGATCACTTAGTTACAGTACTGACTCATTGTCTAATCAAATCATTCATTTTAGGGTTTTAGAGTTTTCAAGGTATGCAGGCTTTGCAGGTCAAGAGATCACAGTTAACACCTGACTCTGCCATATAAAATCTGTTTGATTCTTGACTCTGGCCAAAGCAATCTCTCTGGCACTATGTTTCCTCAACTAGGTCATGCAAATAATATGAAGAATACATTCTTTTCCTTTTGGGTATTCAGTGAGTTAATGATAAAGTTTCTAGCATACAAGTATGTTTGAAATGTATTTTTTTAAGAAAAATTAGAAGCATTGTTTTGATTCTCTGTCAGCTTTCAGATTAAATGAAAAGCTCAAAAACATGACTATTAGCTGCTTTAAGGATGATGCTAGAGTTTTGTTGTTGTTCTTCTTCCTCCAATGTTTTAGTGAATTCTAGACAAGATGCATACAAGTGAAGAATAAAGTATCTTAGAGTAGCAGTTGAAAAACCAAATACCTACAAGGGCCAGAAAGGCAATATGAATGAATGAAGTGGTTCTGGTGGAGAATGTGGCCAAGTGGGGATTGGATTCCCCATCTTAAAATAACTGACTCTACCTTAAAAGAGCTGCAGCTGAGCTTTGCTATGCAGGAAAGCAGGTTTGTGGTTAACAGATTTGATTATTTCAAAGATTTATTAGAATTTTAAAATATTTCTCATTTAAAATAAAATTGGTAACTAATTTAAAATAAATACTGGGAGGCAGAAGATATGTTGGGATGGGATGTGTATATATGAGTGCAGGTGTATGTGTTTGTAATCACAGGGATAGAGTACTGTGAGCTGTAAAATTCGCAGGGAAGATAACATACCACATAAATGCAAAGTGCATGAAGAGATCCAAGTCTGGTCAAGACAGACTAGAAGGGACTGGGGAGCCACTAGTAGTTCAGAAGTCCTGGTGCACTGAAGTCAGAGAAGGGAATGTGGGAGGAGGAAGCTGAAGAGGTAAGTGGTGGCCAGATCTTTCATACTGTATCATCTGTGCGATGGAATTTGAACTTGATCATGAGGAAAATCAGTAGTCTCTGAAGAGCAGTAAATAGGAATGGCAGAATCAAATTTTCAAATTTGGTTGATCTTTCTGATTGCAAAGTGATAAATGGATGAGAAAAGTCAGGACTGAGTGTAGACAGATCAATTAGAAGGTTGTTGGGAATCAAGTTGAGGTGAGGAAGATTGTACTAGGACCATGGATCTAGGTGTATAAAGAAACAGATGACACTGTATGTTAACTACACTGGAAAAAAAAGGAAGAGGAAGAGGAAGGAGAAGAAGAAGAAGAAGCAGATGGAATCAGAGATATCTGGAAGAGCAAATCCAAAGGCGCTTTTCTGGGGAGAAAGTACTGTTGAGCGAGAAGGGGGAAGGAACACTGTGGCTGCATCTCTGTAGAGTATTCAAGGTTCATAGAAGATTCACACCTGCAACGAAACTCTACAGAAAGCAGGTAACATCAGGAAATGGAGAGCACCAACAACCTGACTGGGTGTGAGTGTGTAGGCGAGGAACATCTCTCTGGAAATATTCTATTCTTAGTCTACCTATTACTTCTCCATAAAGAAATAAAGGAGCATGACCTCTAGATTTTATCCTTTGTAAAGAATGTAAAGCAGTCAAGTGAAAACTGAAATTTAGTTCATTGTGGAATTTAGTTCATAGTTCTTTGTGTCACGTGTTTTGTCAGCATCTCAGAGTGAAGTAATCCTCTTGTTTTGGATCATTCTCTCCATACTCTGTATGTCTCAAAACTCAGAGTGCATTTCTGCCAGAGAAACGACCCCAGCCACTTTCATCTCCATTTATAAACTTGTTGACAAAGTCACACATGAGAAAATGTGCAATAGATCTTGCATTCTCAACCTCTGCTAGAAGAAAAACGCCACTAACAAGAAATATGAAGAGTTATTCAAATCTACCGCAGGGAGTGACTGCAAAATAAGGCGGGGGGGGATGGAATGACAAAATATTTGATTACATAAATCCTCCCTTCTTTATTCTGCACAATCTCTGGGAAAGAAATAATGACCCTTCCTTTATGATCTGCTTGTATTTATAATTGATTTATCTTGTGGTTAAAAGGAGATTTACTCACTAAAATTGAGATAGACAGGAGAATGCAATTTGGGTTTGACCTCCTGGCCTTTTTGAATATCACTTATCAGACCTGATAATACAGTAGAGTTTCAGCATTATTTCAGATTAAAAGATGTTTTGGAGTGTTATGTCTGTCTGTGGATGCAGCCAGTGACTGCCATCCCATATTTATGTGTCTGTAGACCTTGTGTGATTCAGGGAAGTCGCAATACTCCCTCAACCCCATTCTATACTCCCATCAAACCCATTTCCATTATTTCCTTGTCCACGCTGCCAGGCTGACTGATGCCAGGAATGTTTAGGTTACC
>NW_027397064.1:104949273-105000538 GCF_003265705.2 Callorhinus ursinus
CCTGGCAGCGTGGACAATGCTCATGCACTGCATGAACAATGCAAACTTGTTGCAGTTTTCTAAATTGGTGTGCCTAACAGCTTGCTTCCAATACCATCAGAAGGGACAATCCTGCTTGAGTATTCTACTTCAGACAAAAGTCTGCTATAGACTATGTCATGACACATTTTATTTCATTTGCAAGAAACATGGCAATCTGTAGTTTCTGTCTTAAACATTGTTAACTATAGGATTCCATGTGAAATATAATCTTTTCTTTCTCCCTTCCTCCCTCCCTTCCTTCCTTCCTTCCATCTTTCCTTCCTTCCTCCTCAAAGATTTATTTATTTATTTGAAAGAGAGAGCAGAGGGAGGGGCAGAGGAAGAGAATTCTCAAGCTGACTCCCTGCTGAGCATGGAGCCAGACATGGGGCTCAATCCCAGGGCGCTGAGATCATGACCTGAGCGGAAACCAAGTCGGACACTCAACCAACTGAGACACCTAGACACTGTTTTTTTGTTTTTGTTTTATTTTGTTTTTTTGTTTGTTGTTGTTGTTGTTTGGAGTTAGGGGTGAGGAGGTTCCTTGCCTGGAAAGACATGCATTTTGCACATGCTGCTTGAATTCCTAATTCTCACTGGAAACTGTAATGGAAAAGCTCAACACAGCATGACAACAGAATAGTGCTTAACAGTTACCAGTGTCAATATTAAACCTAAAAGAATTGAACTGTATGATATCTTACTTTTTTTTTCTTTTTATTTTTCACTGCGTAGGGGGAACATCATCAAGACAAAAAGGCTTTCTAGGATGCATACGCTCCTTACACTTGAATGGGCAGAAATTGGACCTGGAAGAGAGGGCAAAGGTCACATCTGGAGTCCGGCCTGGATGCCCAGGTCATTGCAGCACTTATGGTAGCATCTGCCACAATGGGGGCAAGTGTGTGGAGAAGTACAGTGGGTACTTCTGTGATTGCACCAATTCACCATATGAAGGACCCTTTTGCAAAAAAGGTACAGTAGACGCCTCTGTTTTACCCCCATGCTGTATTGCAATACCTATAAGCCATGATCAAGTCATGCCCTTAGACACTCCTTAAGTGATCTCTTACCTTCTTCAATTTTGCTCTGTGTAAAGACTCTGTGTAGCCCCTCAGCATAATTGCATATAGCCATTTTCACTGTGTGTGGACACTGGCAGTGCAACTGAACAGGATGGATAGTAACAGTGCAACACACTCTCCTTGGCTGGGGCCAGCTGAACCCTGAGAGAGGTGGACTTTCATCTCTGTCATATCAGCCCGATATCGAGGGACGCACTAATCTTTCCAGTCCCAATTCCTTAGCCCATGCATTGGGCTAAGGTCCAATCTATAATGGCAGCATTATAGATTCTACCCCTGGAAGAGTCTTAGGGATGCTTGAGTCATTTTAAAGTATTTTTACAACAGGGAACTTATAGGTAAGTCAGGAGAAACAATACCATGCATCTAGTAAAATCTCCCTATTATGCAGGTGATGTGAGTGGAGTCTGAAGCTTTAAAAGCCCTGCCTGGAGATTCACATTTGGTTCATCAAGGGGCTGGGAATGGAACACAGGGATCAAAATCCCTGCCCCAGAGTCTTTCTCTATCCTCTCCTGTCTTATGAATTCATTGCATTGATAAAACTAACCATGATGGATGTGTACCTTGAACAAGGAGTGATGGTCATGGTGTAAATTCTCTAGAAAAATTCAAGATAACTCTACAAACTATAAAATTGCATTATTCAATATAAAAACTTAGTATTTTTTCAAATACAAGGGCAAAAGATTAGGTCTCCTATCTATCTTTGCAGGATTTTAAAGTTTATTTTATTGATGGGAAAAAAATGTTTGTTGAGCAAATAATGTAAACAATATTTCAGGAGCAGGATTTAAACTATTAAAATAAAATGTTTTAATTACTTTGAAATACCATGTACGTTTAAACAATGATGGCAATTATACATAATTCTTGTCAATTCATTAAAACGCATTTCCCAAACACCTCTACCAAACAATGCTTTATTTAGTCCAATTTACTGTTGGAACTTAAAAACAATAGACAAAAGAAGAACACCCAGTGTTCTCATTGAAGGACTCTGTAATTTGAGCTCTTCATAATTTACACTGGCCTTCTCCACAGTTAGATTGAATTACTTGCTTATTATTGTTGAGAATCATTATACTCCTTGGGAGAAAATGAATGGTACAAATTTTAGGGCCAACAGTGTGTTGGGCCCTGCATGGAGTTTGACATAAAGTGGCCCCATCCCCGTAGGTGTTGACCATGGGCTAAGACAAGCCAAATGCCACTGGATTTTCACATTGGGGCAGGAATCTGAATAACTGCCCCTAAAAAAATTAAATGCCACCCTTAGTCTGGGCCCACACGACCAGAAGAAGCAAATACAGAATCAACACCATCAGGCCTTCTCACAAAGGTAAACTAGCATTGTTCTATAGGATCTATACCCAAGTCCTGTGTTTGGGAAAAAAAAAAAAAAGAAGAAGAAGAAGAAGAACAGTGTGATTCTACATTTCTCCAGGGACATTGCTTAAACATCTCATAGATCATATTGTTCTAAATTTAGCTTAATTTTTAATTGGCTTTTGTGTTTTTTTTTCTGAAACAACTCTGATTAATTATCTTCTGTCCATATCATCATATCTTTTGGCAGCATAGGTTGAAATAGCCTCTGTGCTCTCTCCCCACTTTTTACTTCACTCTATAAGCAAAATAGACAAATATGTGCTTAGCCTTTTCAGCTTGCTTCATATTTCACAGTTCCAAACTTTCTCCTCTTTCTCATAAATCTAAGGAAATGATTCCCTTTATATGCAGTAGCTGCAAAGTATGTAGGATGAATCTTTTAACCAAGTCTTCTAGCCATGCCAGTTGCCTGGGGAACTGGAATGGAAATAAGAGCCACTAGCTAGGAGATGATCCTAAACAAGGGTGCTTTCAATTGGGGTAGTCTTCCATGTTAACTTCCCAGGGCATATGTATTTTAGGGGGTGTAATACTAGAAATATATGGGGTAGAATTACCAATGCCTGGGCCAGAACTATGATCCATTGACCTACTCTCTGCTTCTGATTGTAGTACAGAGTAATAATAATTGTGCAATTAAATAGTAATTATTGACCACAACATACATTTCTCATGGCCAACCTAGTGGGGAAGATATTAACATATTGAGAACATTGAAGTTCACAGAGGTTAAATGACTTGCTAATAAAGGTCAGGGCTGGAGACCCATCCAGCATCTTTTTGGTTTCTTTTTTCTCTTTAACATCCTAATTTCATTCAGTATAGGAATATAGTAATAGGATTCAGACACGTTTGTTTGTTTGTTTGTTTGTTTGTTTGTTTTTAATGTTTTGCATGTGTCTCTTTTTCTTCCCTAAAATCCACTCTTTTAAATTATATAATGCCATGAATTTTAGCAATTCACAAAAGTTGCACAACCATCACTATTATCTAATTTCAGAATATTTTCATCACCCTAAAAGGGAATCTTACACATATTAGTAGCTACCCCTCCTTCACCTCTCCCTCCTGTGCCTGGAAAAAACTGATTTACTTTCTGTCACTATGGATTTACCTATTCTGGATATTTCATATAAATGGAATCATACTCTATGTGGCCTTTTAATGTCTAGTTTCTTTCACTTATCATAATGTTTCAAAGGTTCATCCATGTTGTAGCACTTAACATTTCAGTATTTTGTTCCTTTTTTTATTTCCAAAGAGTATCTTATTCCATTATGTGGATGCAGCACATTTTGTTTATATATTCATCAGTTGATGGACATTGGGATGTTTCCATTTCTTTGGCTATTATAAATAATGCTGCTATTGACATTCAGGTACATATTGTGTGGATTTAACTTTTTCTGTTCTCCTGGGTATATACCTAGAAGTGGGATTATTTGGGTCATATGGTAACTATATTTAACTTTTTGAGGATACTGGCAAACTGTTTTCAAAGTGGCTGCTCCATTTTACATTCTTACCAGCAAAGTGTAAGGATTCCAATTTCTCCACATCCTCACCAACACTTGTTATTATCCATCCTTTTGATAAAAGACATCTTATTGTGACTGTGTGAAATAGTATCTCATTGTGGTTTTGACTTGCATTTCACTAATGACTAATAACATTGGACATCTTTTCATGTTCTTATTGACTGTATACCTTCTTAGGCGAAATGTTTAAAGTGTTTGCCCATTTTTTGATTGGGTTATTTTTTCTTTTTATTGTATAGTTGTCGGAAATCTTTGCATATTTTGAATTCAATTCTCACATTAGATATATGCTTTGCAAGTATTTTCTCCCCTTTTCATTTTCTTGATAGTATCTTGTGAAGCACAAAAGTTTTAATTCTTATAACATCTGGTTCTTATTGTTTTCTTTTTGTTGCTTGTACTTTTGGTATTATATCTAACAAATCTGCCTCACTGAAGGTCACAAAGACTTATGTCCATGGTTTCTTCTAAGAGTTTTATAGTTTTGCTTTTACATTTAGTCTCTGATCCAGTTTGAGTTCATTTTGTAGATGGTGTGACATAGGGGTTCAGCATATTTAAGTATGCCTTACCAGTTGCCAAAAACCTGTTGAAAAGTTCTTTGATATTTACCTTCCTGCCAATGTGTAGCACTTATTTTTTAACTTTTCTTTACAAAAAGACCCAATTCTTGGTGATAGTAGGGAGAAGAGTTTCAGAACCCTCATGCACCCATTATCTAGCTTCAACAATGATCAACTTATGACCATTTTTATTTCATCTATATACTCACATCTTGTCCTTTATTATTTTGAAGCAAGCTTCAAATATCACATCATTTCATCTATAAATATTACAATATGTATTGCTAAGAAATAAGAGCTTATTAAAAACACAGATCCATAAGACCATCATCATCAGAAAAATGAGTAATGTCTAATATTATGAAATATCCACTCAGCATTCAAATTGCCAATTGTTTCATTTATTTTTAGTTTGATGTTCTGCTAAATTAATTACACCTTGGCTGATTTCTAGGTAATCACTAGCCTACTCATTATCTTCGCTTATTCTAATTCTAAATTCTATCACTATTATTTAGACCAGCTATTGTCCATTGAGTTCCTACTATGTGTTGTGCTTCTACATAATGTCTTCCAGTCCTTCTACCTACTGCAAGATTGAATCCATCCCTACTTGTACATGAACTGAGGTTGAGTGGGATCCTGTGAGAGTGTTAGAGAAGGGGCAGAGCCAAGTGTCAGTTCCCATCTGTCAGACTCCACAGCTGGCTCAGAGACACACTCTCTTCAGTGCCACATTATTTCCTAGCTGTTTCTTTTAGTTCATTCCACACTTTGTTCCTGGTCAGTGTGGAGTTCCTCTTTAAGGTCTGGTCAAGCTATTGTAGCCACAGAGACCTCCAGCTCTAGGAATCATTGTTTCTGTCACACACATCACACTCCAGACTACCTTCCATTGTGTTTTGTTTTGTTTTGTTTGATACGTGTCCTTTCTTTTCAGAACATAATCAGCATAATTCTTTCCACCAAGTAGGTGCTCAATAGATAATGCTAATATTTCTTCTGTGGCCTTGGAGTAGCATGATGGTCATAGATGATCACATCCAAATTAAGATTTTTCTTCTAATGGGCCCAGCGGTTTTGTGTATTCAGACAAATCACTCAGAGAGCTTAAATATGTTCAGGGAGCTTAAACTCTTTGATTATAAAATGTAAGAAACTTAGAGAATAATAGAATCCAGGTGTTTTGCTGAAGGAAGCTTTATGTTAAAATTGACGGTATCGAAATATTAAACATTAAAATACTTAAACATTAAGAATAATTAGAACTGGGGCTAAGGGAGAAAGGAAGACAGAAATTTGGTAGGTTATTTCTAGTTTAAAAGTGCTTTGTATTTTAATTTCCTGTCCTAAGTATTAAGAAAAAATTGTGATATATATGCCCATATCTAATATGCTATTCATAACAGAATGCTCTGAACTACAGTTACATTTGAACACACTCACAACATCAAATAAAAGCCATTATTCTGTTAACTAGGAGATAGTAGCTCAAAATGCAGGCCAAATGTCCCTGAGGAAATTCACTCTAGGAAAGTGCTTGAATCAAGCTGATGATTAACCAGAATCCTCACTGTCACAAGTCTCTGCCGCATATCTTTGTAATCAGGAATACTAATGTAACCCGAATGATAAATGCAGAACACATTCTCTGAACCTTTAGTCAAAATGAACTGGTATTCCCAATCTGCTAAGCAATATGCATAAATATGCAACTTTAATTTTTTGGCATTCTTACAGGCTGTTACAGAATTTTCACAAAGGTAAAACAAATTTGCAATAGAATTAGGAAGGGAAAGCCAGGTTTGATTATGTTCTGGGTGCCACCAACTCAACCAGGGGATTTCATGGGGAATTAGGAAAATTCTACATCATTCCAGAAAAAGAAAAATCAATCATGCCAATATGGGTTCATGTTTATTGTGCTATCTTTATAGTAGGGGGTTGCTGTCAGATCCAAGCTATGTTGTACTATGAAGGAAACTTTCCTCCATGCCCTGATACTATATTACTGTATAGAGATAAAATTCAAGGAGAACTTAGAGCAGCCTGGATTGAAAGAAAAGAATATCTCAGCATTTGGATGGATATTCAGTCAATAAACAGATAGAGTCTGTGAAGGAAACTGTGATGCGTTCAGATTAAAGTCTCTTCTAATATGAAGAGCCTACAAGATCCAACTATAGTGTCTATCTCTTATAAGTGTTCTACACACAATATTTCACTTAGCCACCCAGAAATACTGTGGAGGTGTTATGTTTCCCATTTACCAGATGACAAAACAGTCTCCACAGGGGTTCACTAACTTACCTGGGACCACACAGCTAGTATGGTATTGAATGAGGCTTCAGATCCAGAACAGAAGCCAAATCCTGTGCTCGTTCCACCAAACTAAAAGGATAACAGTTGGAGCGAGCACATGATACAGGGAAGATGGGTGATTTGTACATTCCTGTTAATTGAATGTCATTGGTTTGTAGATGCTGCCTTTTTCCATGGTGGTGGCAGAACTCCATCCAATGTGTCATGCTATAGGAATTGTATCCCATAGGAAGGCCTATTTGTTCAAGTCTTTGCTGTCTTTGGAATTGAATACCAATTCCTAGGCACCCAAAAGAAAATGGAGTCTGGAGGTTAGATACCTATGCCTTTTCTACTAGTTCCATAGCTTCTCTCTTTTGTTTCCACAGATCCTAATATTTTACCCAACACCATGAGAATTACCACTGCTTCTCCCAGTGTCCTATTCTCAGTAATTTAGGACCCACTCATAATCCTCCTAACACACCAGAAAAACACAAGCTGGAACCGCTAGAATCTCAGTTTTGAAACTAAGAAGGTCCCAGTAAAGTTTATCTCTACTATGCTGGAGGCAGGGACAGTTTATCTTTGCTTCTTGAGAAATCAGCCTGGCACATGGTAGTTATACGGCAAATGTATGTTAAACTGAACAAAACTTCAGGATGCAAATCTCAGCTCTCTGTTTTTAGCTATGCAACCTTGTTCAAGGTGCTTAACCCCTGCAAGCCTCATATTTCTCATTTGTAAATAAGAGTAACGACTTCTGCCACTTCAAACTTATTGTGGGAAACATATTATATAATACAGGCAAAAACCTTCATGCTGTGCTTGATGCATAGCAAACAATAAACAGTTACTGCTGTCCTGAATAATCAACTAAATGTTGCAATGTGTGCATTCCCCTCTTTTATTTTTCAGAGGTTTCTGCTGTTTTTGAGGCTGGCACTTCAGTTACTTATATGTTTCAAGAACCCTACCCAGTGACCAAAAATATAAGCCTCTCATCCTCAGCAATTTACGCAGATGCAGCTCCATCCAAGGAAAATATTGCATTTAGCTTTGTGACAGCCCAGGCGCCCAGCCTCTTGCTCTACATCAATTCTTCTTCTCAGGATTACCTGGCTGTCCTGCTCTGCAAGAATGGTGAGTACTGACAGCATGAAGTCTGATGGAGTGTCACAGTAGGCTAGAGGGACAGTGCGTGCCCTCCAGAACACTGCATAGTTTCAACCTAAATTTGGTCCCACCTGGGCAGCTTAATCCTGGACCTCCAGCCAAAGCCTCGATTTTACTTTAGCTTTATGACTTGCAATTGGTATTCAGGGCCAGAGTCAATTCATTGCTGAAGTCTTAAATGCATTGCCTTTAATTTGCCTCAACTGTGTAGCAGTAATTCTTTATTATTTATTCCATGCTGGAATCCATTAAGTGTAAAAGAGACGATCATAAGCATATGTGAATTTCAGAAGGACACTCATCACATATATCGTGTCATCTTTGCTGCAGTCTCCTTTACTGAGGGCTATTAAAACAAGTAGCAAAAATGTAGGCTGTATTAATAAGAGTTAATTGCCTAGGTCTTGGAGAGAAGTGGTGTATGTGAGTCATACCCCTGTGCAATATGGGGCATGGTGCTGAGAATCAGACTTTGAAGAGAATGTGCACAAAATGGAACATACGAAGGTTAAAGGGGTACAGGAACTGGGTCCACTTCATGCAAGGGCTGTTGAAGGACACCAGTTCTGACAGCTGTTAGGAGAAATCAGGTTTTCTTCCCTCACTGTGTAATTCTACCTCACAATGAGGAGGACTGTTGGTCAAGGGCACTGTGAGATCAAAATCTTAAGGGATGGAACAACTATTAGAACAGACAAAGAGGGCAAAGATGTGGACATCCCTGTAGTCGGGTCTCAAAGAACAGGTTCCCTTGATCAAGAGTGTGTTCTTCCTCCTCTTGTAATTTGCCCTGGTACAATGAGAGGAGTCTGGGCTTTAGAACCATCCCCCAGGATGGACTGTGTTGGGGCAGAGAAGAAAGGAGGCTTGGAATATACAGCATACACTCTGCCTTCTCTAGACCTTAGGGCAGAGACTCCACAGAGACTCCAGGTATTTCTCTTGCTGTACTTTTTTTGGGGGGTGGTGGGTAGGGGATGGGTGTTATTCTTCTTTGCTTCACCTTGCCCTCTGACTATGAAACTGAAAATAAAGAATGTTGTGTGGGCCTAACGTAAGGATCAAACCTGGTGGGCATGTGAGTTGAATCAGGCCTGAAGTACATTAATAATAAGTGTCCCACAGACAATAACAGGACTCATTCATTCTAAGAGCAAATGCAAGGGAAGGAAAAAAGAGAGAGGGTTCCTGGGGTAGTGACTAACCACTCCAAGACTATCTGATCTTGATGAGCCTACAAAGAGAAAAGAACCACTATGGGTTATTAGACTTCTTATTTATCAGCAGACTTTTGTATGATTAGAACCATTATATTAACTTGTCATATCTTAAACTTTGCCCCCATAATGTCTCTGTGAGTTGGATAAGTCTGGCTGAGGACACTGAAGCATAGATTAACTGATTAACATAGGTCAGCCAGATAATTCATGACACGGTTGGGACCAAAGCCAGATCTCCTGATAATCAGCTTCACCATCTTTTCTCTAAGCTAGACCATTCTGCTATGATGTGGCTGGACTATAGTAAGATAGTTACAGAGCCCTGAGATGCAAGATTTTCCCCAAAGCATCTTTTAGGTGTGATTCAATGGCACATTTTTACCAGCCAGGCTGTATCTATGGATACAGACAATGGCATAACAGGAATAACTATACTCAATTTCATATACATACTACTCCATATACTCTCTCTCTCTCTCTCTCTACACACACACACACACACACACACACACACATTCTGGGCACTATTCTAATTAATGTGCACAGCCCTTAATTCTTACAACAATCCTGTGTGGTTTGTGGTATTAATCTCATAGCTCCAGAAACTAAGGCATACAGACACTAAATAACTTGCTTAAAATTTCACAAGCAAGTAAGTAAAAGAGTTAGAATTCAATCCTCCCTCCCTGACTCTGGTAGCATATTTTGTGTTCTTAACCATAGCTCTAAATGAAGAGTGTTATTTATTTTTTGAAACACAGGGTGTTTTAAATAACTTGAATTTATTTAATTGTGAAGGCATTCTTGAATTTTTCCTGATCTCCTATTTTCTTATACTCTAAAGCCTCACTTCCCTGAAAGTTCTACTTGACACCATAGTCATTTGCATTTTTTAAGCCCTGGCTAAGTGCAGGAAGCAAGGAGATACTTGTGTTTTGTTTGTTTGCTTGTTTGTTTTAAGCTTAGGTCTCAGGACCAGTATGAAAAATCAGACTTCACATCTGAGTCTATAACTCACAGGAGATGGGTGTCCAGGCAGTGTCTAGTCATGTAATGCCCCTTTCCTCACTCTGCCTCAGAGAACCACTTCCCCCATTGCTCTAAGGAACTCTTGTCACACTGGACGGTGGTAGATGCCTTTCTGACTTAGGATCTTGGGCATTTCCTGCCATCTTATCCTACAGAGATGCAGTGGAGATACACACTCATTGATTCATTCTTTCAATGACTCCCACCTGCACAGTATCAGGAACTATGGAGAGCAAAAAAAAAAATAAACAGGATGCTGTGCTGTCTAAACATGATAAGGAAAAAGAGACTCAAAAATGGCCTTAGAGGGGCGCCTGGGTGGCTCAGTCGTTAAGCTTCTGCCTTTGGGCTCAGGTCATGGTCCCAGGGTCCTGGGAGGGAGGCCTGCTTCTCCCCCTCCCACTCCCACTGTTTGTATTCTCTCTCTTGCTGTGTCTCTCTCTGTCAAATAAATAAATAAAATCTTAAAAAAAAAACTGCCTTACAGTTTTTGATGGGCAATCTAGATACATGAGGGAATCAGGTTGTACAGATTTCTCAAGCAATCTTACCAGAAGTTAGATTTTGTCTAACTTTGAGGATTAATCTCCTAAGAATTCAGGGGTTATAACAATAGGGCAAATGCTTTGAGCAAGAGTGCATTCCTTGTCATCAGAGGCCTTCAAACAGTTATTAAATAACAGTTTGTTGGAAAAAGTATAATAAGAATACTAGCGGTGGATAAGGGAGAAAAATAACCTCTGAGTTTCTTTCCAAGTCTGAGATTTTGTGATTCTCTATTCTTGTGTAGTCTTACATTTTTATTTCTTTCTGCTAGGAATGCATTTGCAGCCTTTGAAATGCTTCTTCAAGGAATTAAGAATTGGTATTGGTACAGCTTGTTCCCAGTATGCTCATGGTATTAAGCCACTGACCTAATTGCCAGTGAATAATATGGGGACCTTGATTCATGAGGCACTAAGAATATTTTTAATAAGACTTTGATAGACTTCAGGGAGAAATATTCCTCTGAAAATACTAATGGAAGTTAAAAATACCAACAGCTTGGAAAAAAAAAAGTAGTAAGCATGGTAAAGGGTTAACTAGGGAAAGTCTTTCTCTGGAAGGATTTTCTAAGATTGATTCACACCTCTCTGAGATGAAGTTAAAAGTTTTCTGTTAGTACAGATTTCTTAACCTTTCTTTGATATAAGGCACCTCTGGGAATCTGGTGGAAATTATGATGAGAAGATCACTCTTAAAAGGAGTCCTTTTTGTTCTCCCCAGGAGGAAGAAAATGCCCATGGCCATATCATACAAAATGGCTCCAATTTCAGCACTGTGGGTTAAGAAGCCAAGGGGTGGAGACAAGTGGATGAACTGCATAAATACTGAACAAAATCCTTGGCTTGCAAATCTATTTAATATCGGTATACAGGCCAGAGGAGAGAAGAGCAGTGGGACTCAAAGTCATTCTTCCAAGTCTCTCCCTGTCAGGGGTTTGGTTTGGCATGCTTGGAATTCCTCTTTGCCCTTTTCCATTTTTCTTGAAATTTCTCCAACTAGAGACTTATTCAGGTTAAGTCGTTGCTGTCTTTTCAAATGAAAAACAGATCTTTTTTCCTAAAGGAAGAAAAGGGTTTCCATTTCTGGGATGGAAGATTAGAGAATGAAAAGGAGGCATTTGAGGTTAGAGAGTCCTTAGGAGAGTGAAGGTGGTTGTGGTCCCATAGGCTGGAGCATTGGACAGCAGGCAACTTCTCAGGGATATGGCAATTGGAGGAGAAGGGGTATATGAAGGAGGAAAGTATCCAGAGAAGGCAATGAGAATATTCTAAAGGCAATGAGAGTATTCTTAAATTTCACATTTTATTGAGTGATGGCTCTGCCTTCTGCATGGTACTGTGGAGTTCTTCAAACTTGTCATTTAACAAATATCTGCAGAGTATCTACCATGTGGCAGGCACTATTTCATGCATGGGAGAGACAGATTCAGACAGCATCCTGTTCTGCTTTTAAGGATCTAGTCTGGGCACAGAGACACAACAAAGAAGGACAACAATGTGTCAGAGACGTGGGATAGAGTCTGTTCCAGGTAGATTGAGGCAAAGAAGGAAAAGAGTAACTGATTCTTTCTGGGAGGGAGGGTCACAAAAGACTTCCTGGAGATAGTAAAACTTGAGTTGGTCCATGAAAGATAAATCAGTGTTTTCCAGGCAGACATTAGATTTTTGTTTAATCAAATGAGAGGTTTCTTTGATTGTTCCTCATTTTCTCCACTTTATTTCCATTACATGTGAAATATACATGTTTTTCCAAATCAGTTCCCCTTTCTACTCTTTTATCATGTGTCCTTCTTGGCTCCTTGGTAGTAAAAACAAACAAACAAAAAAATCAAATTTAGAATATGTGCTAAATCTAAGGCCATCAATCTATGGTGAAATCATTTGGATACAAAATCCAAACAAGGCCCCTGGGTCACCTTCCTATGGTGGCTTTTCAGCTGCCCTCCAGCAATGAATGGTTTGTCTGACTTTGCATCAGCATTTCCTTTTTACCGATCTTTTTTTTTTTTTTTAACATATACATTCATAAGGATGCACTGTCTGCATTTGTGATTGCGTACACCTTGGAGGGAATAATGATGAACCCAGACACTTTACATTTTGAACAGACTGACTCAAGGGAGACAGGGATAAGGAGGAATCCATAGAGGGAATGTCTTCAAAGTAAAAACTTCAACAGCTGCTAACCAGGGCTGGTTTGACCCTAGACTGCTCTCTGCCTTTGCCGCTTTCTTGCAGAAGACTTTCAAAGTGTAGTGCTGCCGCCTACCACTCCCTCCCTGACACCAGCATATACTTGAGTTCCTCAGAGCATCAGGAATCCTGATAAACAGGCTGAGAAAAGCAGGTCTCCGAAGGCATCACCATGACCACTTCCGTCTCTGGGTTTGTCAGGCAACACTTTGCTGCTATTGAACTTAAAATTCCCCAATGTATTTTGATATCTGCATGGCTGATTTTGTTGGTGAATTTCCTCCATTTCTGGGCTTTCCAATAATCTCTTGCTGGGAGGAAATACCAGGTCCTGTTGTGCTTCTCACCTCCATTTCTGAATAATGTGGTCATGACACACCATGACCTTAGAGGGAGAACAAAAATATGGACAGGAACAAAATGCATCTCCAGTATCAGACAGTTAATCCACTGTGCCAAGGGGTGGGCCTGAGTGAAGAAATGAAGGTATGGTGAATAAAACTGGATCCAGGTTGGGGCGCCTAAGTGGCTCAGTCAGTTAAGCACCTGGCTCTTGGTTTTGGCTCAGATCATGATCTCAGGGTTGTGAGATCAAACCCCTTGTCAGTCTCCATACTCAGTGTAGAGTCTGCTCAATATTCTCTCTCCCTCCCCCTCTATCCCTCTCCTGACTCCTGCACTCTCTCTCTCTCAAATAAATAAATAAAATATTAAAAAAAAACTGGACCTAAGTCATCATTCTTGTTTTTCTTCTTTCTGTTTTCATGGATTTCTTATTTTGTGGTGTGCTCATAGGTCCCCGAAGATTGAGCCCCCCTAAAATCCATATGTTGAAGTGACTCCTAGTATTTTTAATTTTTTTTTTATTTATCCATTTGAGGGAGAGAGAGACAGAGACACACAGAGAGAGAGAGAGAGAACACAAGAATGGGGGAAGGGGCAGAGGGAGAGAGAGAAGCAAACTCCCTACTGAGCCAGGAGCCAAAAGTGGGGCTTGAACCCAGGACCCTGGGAATATGACCTGAACTGAAGTCAGATGCTTAACTGACTGAGCCACCCAAGCTTCTCTCCTAGTATTCAGAGTAAGAAGGAAGTTAAGGTTAATTTAGGTGATAAGGAGAGAGCACTAATCTGCTAGGGTTAGTGTCCTTAAAAGAGGAGACACCAGACTTTTCTCTCTGTTGCTGTCTGTCTCAGCCATGTAAGGACACAGTGAGAAGGTGGCCATCTGCAAACCAAGAGGAGAGTCCTCACCAGCAACTAGATGGGCTGTCACCTTGACTTGCTAGCATCCAGAGCTGTGGGAAATAAATTTCTTTTGGTTGGTCTACCCAGTCTACAATATTTCGTTATAGCAGTTCGATTAGGCTAAGACAAAGATCAAATGAGATAATGTAAGAAGATGTGCTTCATAGACTGTAAAGAACAAAACACACTATATTTTCTCATTGATAATAATAATATGAATTATCTGAATGCTTTGGTTGGCAGAGCATGAATGTGCACGTCACGATTCAGGATGATTGAGATTAAAATTTAATATAAAAAGGAGATTAAAATCACCCATTGTCTAGAGGCAGAGCATCTAATTGAGGGGACAATACCGTGAGGAAGGAGAAAGATGAGGCACAGGGTCCCCAACCTTCACGTCAGCAGCATTAGTTACATTAGGTATAGGCAGCAGCTTTTGATATACACAAGCATGAAAAAAAAACAAAATTTAAGAATGGTTTTCTCAAATACACTATGAACTAGATCTTCGGGGAACTAGTCTGATGTTTCTGAAGTAAAGACAGACAGACAGACAGAGACGCAAAATAACTGAAGAATAGGGTATGTGCGGGACTAAATAAGCTCTGCTCACGGTAGGGCCAGGCCCAGCAACGTATGACTGAGGAGATACAGTTAAACACTTGGGAGTGTTTAACACCTCGAGCCCTAGCCCCTCTGACTGTGGAGCTGGCTGGGCAGTAAGTGCCAGCATCAAGGAAACTAAAATGGGAAGAGCAGAGCTACTGAGTCAGTGCTCTAAGTCCCTGAGTGAAGAGCAATAATCAAAGAGTAGCATGGAATTAAGGGTAACAAAAATTACAAGTGGCACCTCAGTGGTTTAGTTGGTTAAGCATCTGACACTTGGTTTCAGCTCAGGTAATGATCTCAGGGTCGTGAAAGCCTGCATAGGGCTCCTTGCTAGGCATGAAGACTGCTTAAGAGTCTCTCTTATTCTCCCTCTGCCCCTTCCCTGCCTCCCCCAACTCACACTCTCTCTCTCTCTCTCAAAAAAATTACAAAATACAATTAACTCTATAAACATTTATTTAATACCTACTGTATTTATCTGCCAGGACTGCCATAACAAATTACCACAGACTAGGTGGCTTAATCCACAGAAATTTATTTTCTCACAGTTCTGAGGACTGGAAGTCTGATATCAATGTGCCAGCTGGGTTGGTATCCAGTGAGGGCTCTCCCACTGGGTTGCAGATGGCTCCTTTCTTACTGTGTGTTCACATGGCCATTCCTTAGTATGCATGTGCCTGAGAGAAAAAGAGAGCATGCTCTGGTTTCTCTTCTGAAATGGACACTCATCCTATTGAATCAGAGCCCCACCCTTATTTAACCACAATTACTTCCCTAGAGTCTCTGTTTCCAAATTCAGCCATACTGAGATTAGGGCTTCAACATATGAATTTGAGGGGGACACATATCAGTCCACAACACCTACTGTGTGCTAGATGCTGTCCTATGTGCTCATAATAGAAGAACAAATATGGTATATAGTTGGCTCCAGGGAGAATCTTGAAGTTGGATTCCATACACAATTTTCATCTTTGTAAAGTCAGCATCTAGCAGAGTACTTAGCACAGAGTAGGCCTCAGTATTCTTGGATTGAATTATACCTAACAAGTGTCAGACACCCCTCAGAATCCATGAGAGGTCTTTCAAGAATGCCAGTGGACTGTATTGGGGGAGAGAGGGCAGTTCTTCTCAGTTTATCACAAAAGGATTTCTAGTGAATATGGGCATGAACATACATTATATTAATCAAATATTATTATTCTTTATTCTGGTCTTCCTGAGATTCTATTTAGTTACTTGTGATGTACTTTTTAGAGGCAAGGTTGTTGGGGCAGTGGTACTCTGTGGAGCTGACATTCTTTGATTACATTTTCCTAGGGCCTTCAGGGTCTTTGTACTTTCTCAGTTTAAAAAACTCTTAAGAAATTTTCCAAGAATTGAGCAACTGTATTTTGTTTTTGTTTTTGATTTTTTTTCCCCAGCAAGACTAGTTGCTTACAACTGTACTGTGAGAACCAAGAGAATTATTATCTGCTCTTATGCTTCATTGTTTGTAAAAAGAGAAAAGGCCTGCACTTGGTGACTTGGTTTCTTCATCTGTAAATTTGGGATAATTGCAATGGTCAAGGTTCGCACAGCACTGTTGTTGAAGATTAATAAGATCCTGTCTGTAAAGGTTTTGAAGGAACTCAGATGAAAGATGTGGGATAAATACAAAGAAGGGTTATTATAAAACAGAGCAAAACGCTGGCTGGTGACTGAGCCACCTTGATTTTTTTTTTTTTTTTAAAGCTAGGGTTGGAGGGAATGGGGAACTGGATGGTTAGCTTTTGAACTAGAACTCTAATTAAGGGTTTAAGAAAGTCATTGAAATCTGTGTGGAAAAAGCTTTCCTAAGAGAAAAGACATGTTTTTATTCTTCTTAGAACACTGTTCTAAGATCATTTCTCTCTTTAGTCTAAGAAATCTGTAAATACTTACATCTTGAGATGTGAAACAGCAGAAAGCCCAAGCTCAGGGTTTATTTAGTTTTCTGTGCAGTTAATTACCTTTTGTGCAGCAAGTAGGCCTTGGATTATCATTATTTCTCCTCATTCAAAGTTATTGGAGATGTGTTTCCACTTTAATAAGTAGCTTATCCTCTCTAAGTTTAGCAATGAGGGCCCTGGACATCAAATTGCCTATTATAAAGCTGCAGTGGAGACATGGTGAGCAGGTGTTCAACCTTACGAGTCCAGTCTGAATTTCTAACACCATGCACTGGAGACCTTCCCAGCTCAAGAACACTTGATAGCAGCTAATACTTGCCAAGCACTTAATGTTAGCAGTTTTAGTTTTGCATTAGTTCATCTCATTCCCTCACAATGGCTGTGAAGTTAGTACCAACATTTCCCATTTTACAGGTGAAGAAACTTAGGCACAGAAAGGTTAAGTGACTTGTCCAAGAAGACACAGAATTGAAGCCATGAGGCTGAAAAGCAAAGCCCACTGATCTCTTTTTACCTTGTGAACTATTCTGCTCTGTTCTCTGACCTCTCATTGTTCCGTGTGCTACTCTCATGGAACCTGCCATTTTTCTCTCTGGTGTTTGGTTCAGCTTTCATTTGGGGTGTGTGCTGGGTCAGGAATGCCATATTCACTCCCTGTTGTCCTTCACAGTGCCTTGCTTCCAGAACTCTGTTTTAAAAGATGGGCCAGACAGAAAGGATGGGGCAAATATGTAAGGAGGAATAAACCCCAATATTTAGAAATGCATCGCCAGTGGAAGAGGTGCACAATGAAGCACACAGGACTATCTAGTGGGAACAAACAAACAAGCAAACGAAGACAAACTAGTATTCCTGGTCAATGCTAAATTCTGTGATGCAAGTTGCAGAGTACAGCTAGAGCCCCCGCTCTGAGACTAGACAGGTAAATTTGACAATCACTGTCAATTGAAAGTTTGAAGTGAAATTGCACACGGGGAATGTAAAAGGGATTTTAATATTATTAATAGGGATCAACAGAATTTTTCTGGTTGAGAAAAATCTCGAGTAATAAATGCATATCCTTATTTAAACATGAGAGATAAAGACACAAATTTATTGTTGTTTTTCTTTCTACACTCCTCCACAATGACATAAGGAAATTAAAAAAATTTTAAAAAATGGTAAGAACCCCAAAAGACCAAAAAAAAAAGTAAAAACAAAACACACACACACAAATAAAAAACAGAACAGAGCTTAGGATGGGTAAGAAATATGAAAACATTTTTAAAAACTGAACATCAGATGGAGGAGGAAAGCTGGCTCAGTTCAAGTAACTAGGAAGGTATGCTAATAGGATGGTTTCATAGGAGACGCCCAGGCCTGAGCATTCTGTACACCATGGAGTCCAGGATGAGGCATGAAGTCAGGGAAGGGAAAATGAAAAGATTTTGCAGAGAACTGTTGACCCTAAATCCCTTTTTTTCTTGTCTAGGAAGATAAGCAAGTTCTTTTTCACCTCTCTCCCAGAAGACCGGACATATTTAGTAGCATATAGAAATTGAACCAGAGTTTCCAAAGCTGAAGGCAAGATCTAGATACAGGACTAAAGAGAGAAATGATCTGGCATTCTGTGCACTGAGGCATGAGATTCCTGGCCTTAATTTTCCCTTCTTCCAAGAGCTCTTACAGTTAAGCTTTTCTTTCTTCATGCAGGGGATGAGAGAGTTTCCCACAGAAGAACTGAACAACTCCATGAAAAATATATGTGATAACCAGAATTTTAGGGATGCCCCCATTGAAAAGAATAGTTTACTCATGTGGTCACCTAACAGTGAACCCCACCTGTTGACAAATTCTGTCCCTGCTCAAAGAATCATCAATCCAGTTTGTAGTGCTTCAGTCATAAGTGTGAACAGATGACGAGGACCATCAGATATTTCCATAAAACCTCCAAGATGAAAGAAAAAGATCAAAGCAGATAAATAAACACAGATTAGTGGAGAAAACAGGGATAATGCAAGAGACAGAAGAAACTAAAAATATAACATTTCAGTGATGTATGAGAATATATAAATCCATGAAACAAGAACATGATGGTTTAAAATAAAATTAGAAAACAATAAAAAATAACTCTTGGAAATGCAGTAGAGGAAATTGTTAAAAATCTGAAGTGTTGGAATATAACATTTGAGAAATCTCCCAGAGGGTTGAACAAAAATACCAAAATGTGGGCAATATGAAGACAAAAGAGAAAATTGGAGGGTAAAACATGATGTTCACTATCTAACTGGATTTATAAAAAGAGAATAGATGGGGAGAGAACATCAGTAAAGATGTACTGGAAAATACTTTATAGAATTAAAGAAATCAGATGTAAAACTTTGCTTCCTTCCCAACAAGAAGTCACACCCAAGGCAAATGCAGAATCCTAACTTTGTTAAAGACAGCATCAGGACTCAAACTAGCAAAGAACTCCTTAACAGAAACACTAGAAATTTGAAGATAATGGACAAGCATCTTTGTAATCCTAAGGGAGAATGGTTTTCAAACTGGAATGCTATGCTTCGTCAAATTATTAGTCATGTGTGAGGAAGGAATACAACCAATTTCATACATAAAAGGGTGGAGGTAGCTTGGGTGATTATTTAAGACTCCATAAACACCTTTATTAAGATGCTACTTGATATGCATACATTAGTTATCTAAGGTTGTATAAAAGATCACCCCAAAATTTAACACCTTTAAACAATAAAAATGTTTCCCTTTATACAGTTCTGTAAGAGGGATTGGCTTAGCTGGATGTTTCTGGCCCATGGTCTTTCATGAGATCACACCCCCTTGGCCTGGGTTGCAGTAGTCTGAAGGGACTGCCATAGTCTGAATGCCAATTACTTCCCAGCTCCATCATGTGGCTGTTGGAGGTTTCAGTCATTAGTTCTTTGACTTTTTCCACAGGGCTGCACAGACAGCATGTCATTCTGCTCCCCCAAGAGAAAATAGTGGAGGATGGCAGGTGAAAAAGAGAGAGACAGAAACAGAGAGAGGGAGTGAGAAATACACAAAAGAGAGTACCTAAGACAGAAATTGTAGTCTTTTTAGAACCTAAACTCAGCAGTGACACCTGGTACTGTGTGATGTGTGATGATATTACACAAGATTATAATTACTAGGAGGCAGAGATCCATGGGGCCATGTTAGAGGCAGCCTGCCACAATGTGCTTCATCCAAAAAAAAAAAAGAAGTATATGTAAAAGAATGATATGAGATCGAGGAAACAGATCACCCACCACAGAATAGGCAAGGTCATTTCAGGATAACAGGTAGACTGAAATCCTAGTGAGAAATTGGTCTAGGCCAGTGGATCTCAACTGGGCATGATTTTGCCTCCCCAGGGGACAGTTGCTAATATCTGGAGACATTCTTAGCTGTCAAGATGAGAAGTGATACTCTAATGTAGTGGATAGAAGCTAGGGATGCTCCTAAACATTTTAAGGACCCAGGACAGCCTCCCTTCTCACCCCCCACCGCCACACACAAAGAATTACCTGGCTCAGAATGCCAATACCTTTAAGGTGGAGAAAACCTGGTCTTGAATAAGGCATACTGACAGAGGACTTTTGGAGGGAAACTCTTAGAGAAAATATACAAGTGATAAATACCAGAAAAGTGTGATATTTACATCAGACACAACAATATGGACTTTGAAAACCAACCTAACCAAAATTGTAGATTACCTATATTAGAGGCATTGGGAGGATGGACCCATATGTGACTGGGTCCAAGAAAGGTAATTCCTCATCTGCCATTGTTGGAAGGCAAAATATAATATTTAAAATTAATAGATCAAGAAAAAGCAATATATTTAATAAAATAAAGTGGAAGGAAAATAACAAGAAAACTAATAAAACTAGAAGTCACTGCATAGGGAGAGGAGGGCCCAGAGTAGGAAGGTGTGGGACAGGAGTTGCTTTCTCTTGTTAAGTGTTGCTATACTATTTGACTATTGAACAGTATTATTTTCATAAACAATAGTTAAATGCTGAATAAATCCATTGTTTGAACATAAAGAAAGAAGTGTACAGTTTTGTTAATAGAAAACTAGTTCTCCCCACCAGTAAATGAATATAAGTACATATAAATACTAAGTACATATAAAAAATAAAGGATATTGGTTAAAGACACATTAGAGGATTATGTCTGCACAGTTGTATATATACCCCATTTCCCTGTTTTCAATTAGTGAAGTAAGTATAGTAATGAATGGATGAAAAAATAAATGAGTGAAATAATTTAATTGGAAATATTCAGGATAACAAATTATTCTACTTTCATAACCGTTAAGCACACTTTATTGAAATGGCACATGCCAAGACCACTAGGAAGCCATATCACTGACAGATATCTTTCAGGCCTTAACTTCCAAGGGTTTGCTCGAACACGTTATGCTACTTGTTACTTCCTCAACCTCCTGTGTGGATACCTCTTCCTTAGCCTGCCCTTTACACAGTGGCTTTCTTGGGGGCAGTTCTGGCATTTTTTGGAGCAAAGATCAACTTCACTGAAATATCATCCATTCTCCTGACTTCAATT
Organism: Callorhinus ursinus; assembly: GCF_003265705.2. Classification (NCBI taxonomy): domain Eukaryota; kingdom Metazoa; phylum Chordata; class Mammalia; order Carnivora; family Otariidae; genus Callorhinus; species Callorhinus ursinus. Next base: position 104,970,694 of record NW_027397064.1, read on the forward strand.
AATAATTATACAGCTCTTTGTGGCTTTAGGAAAATTGTCCCAACTGTTTGAGGGGGCAACTTTAATTGGCTGTCCCATAGATTCCTCAAGCTCCACGTGTCCCAAATTAACCTTAAACCTCCCAGCACACACATGTGCATACACACACATGCAATACACCCATACACATGCACACACACATATGGGTGTGCACACACATGCAGGCACACCCGTGTGTACACACACACACACACATGCAATACACCCATACGCATGCACACGCACATATGGGTGTGCACACACATGCAGGCACACCCATGTGTGTACATGCATACAGACAAGCACACACCCATATGCATGCACACACACATGAGTGTGCACACACACGCAGGCACACCCGTGTGTGTACACACATACACACAAGACGCACCATATGCATGCACACGCACATATGGGTGTACACTCACACGCAGGCACACCCGTGCGTGTACACGGATACACACAAGCACACACCCATACACATGCACACGCACATATGGGTGTGCACGCACACGCAGGCACACCCGTGCGTGTACACACATACACACAAGCACACACCCATACACATGCACACAGCTACATCGTCCCTTGCTTGAGTCTTTCCTTTTTCAAAGAAGTGTTCTATCCCAATCAGAGACATGCTTCACCCATATACCCCTCTTCCTTACCCCTCCAGAGTCCATCAGTCACCAAGTTTTATTCAACTCTCTTGCATCTCATTTTATCTAATTCCTCAGTCTCTTACATCTGTCACTTTTGTATACTCCCACTATGGTTATCTTTGCTCTGGCCACCCTAACCTCAGAATCAGATTACTGCAACAGTCCCCCAAAACTTCTCCCAGCCTCCAGGCCTGTGCCCTTTTAATTCATTCTTTATTCTGACCAGGGTGATCTTTTTAAAATTCAAATATATTCATGTCACTCATTTCTGATAGCTCCCACTGCCCTTGGGCTAATTTCCAAACTCGGCTCAATCCTAGGTTCTTGCTTTCCTGTGAAGTTTCAATTCTTATTATTCTCACACCCCTCTATACCCTCTCCCCATATTGAGTTATGTTCCCAGGGTTGAATGCATCATGCTGTTTCACCTCTGGGTCTTTGCACATTTTGTTACCTTTGCTTGAATCATATTTTCCTTTCCCACCTTCATCTCTTCTTTTTTGGCAAATTCTTATTTCCTCGAGTCTAAATTTAATGTCACTTCTGGGAAGCATTCTGATTCCCTCCCAAAAACTGTTATGTGTCCTTCTACTGGCTTTCTGCAGCAGCCTGTTACTGAAATTGTCACAGTCTCTGTCTCTGTTAATTTGTTGGATCCACCACTATAACACTAATTCAAGGACACAGCACTGATCTAGCACCATTCAGGGACCCAGTGTCTACACATACCTTGTCACTACAGACAACATTTTCTAGTGAAATTGCTTGAGAGATTTTAATAAAAACAGGGAACATTTTTTTTTGTTTGTTTAGCAAAAGAGTCTTTTCTAATGAAAAGAGCATATTCTAATGGTTCATCTTCAAAAGAGTTCACTGTCATATCTTTATGGTGCACTAAAGTGCAGCTAAGAATCAAGGAGAATAAATTAAATTGGATAACAACTTTACTTAAAAGCATGAAGCTAAAATGAGAAAAAAAACTTAAGAAATAGCAAATCTTAAAAATGGATTACTCTTCTTTTCTTTCTAATTTTGATAGGGATTTTTCCTCTCAATGTACACAAAGGGTCTGAGGAAATGTATCTTAAAAAAAGAGGCAGTTTGAAACAGATAAAATATGGCATTTAAAAATGGTAGAGGAAAAGCTGTGACCAAGTCATCAGCTTCATGATGGTACTACTGTTGGGTTTTAGTTGTTTGTGTTGCCATCCTTAGGTGGGGCCTCTAAAAGACAAACGAGATTAAAGATGAAATTCCTGATGCTTCAGATGAAAGCACAACAATAAAACTCAAAGAAACAGCACACATAAATCCCCATTGAAGGTCCTGATTTCCAGCTCTCTGTAGCAATAACTAAGTAAGCCTGGGTGTCCTGTACCATAGGGCACCGACATTTGTCAAGCTTTCCAATAAATTGGCAATGAGAAACTAAATCCGTGCAAGGCGGGAGATAAATTAAAACACAGCCAAAGTACTGGAGAAATAAGCACTAGTTTCATAGCTGAAATATTTTTTGATAAAGTAATAATCCCCCGTAATCTCTCTCTAGCTTTAAATAACAGGCGGTCTTTGTGCCAGCATTTAATTTTGTTGGCTGCCCTTGTCTTACAAATATATTTAGTGGAATCTGGAATATCATTTTGTTCTGAAAGCTGAAGATTTTGTCATGCTGAAGCTGGGCAAAGACAGTAAATCAAGGACAAAGTGAAAAGGAGTAGAAACGGGGTATCGAAACTTATATCCCCAGAGCGGGCAAGCTTTCTTCTCGTGCAAGCAGGTGTATTGCATCAATCATGTCTTCCTTTTAAGTGCCTGTGTTGTAATGATATTGACTTATATCTACATCGCACCCTGGTTGGCCTTGCTCCAAAGTGCTTAAGATGCATCCATGGGAAATATATGCTGAAAATAGCATCGTAAAAATATGCAACCCCCAATTTCTTCTCTTCTTTTCCTCCTCTAAGATCGTTCTTCCCAGGAAATGTCCTGAGATACCCAACCTTAGCTGCTTCTACCTGTTTTCTCACTTATATCTGACCAATTAATAAGTGGCTTTTTAAAGGTAAAGGACAGGCTGCTGTAGATTTAAAATGATTAAACTGGGACTAATGGGGGGCGGAGCAAGATGGAGGAGGAGTAGGAGACCTAGATTTTGTCTGGTCTCAGGAATTCAGCTGAATAGGGATCAAACCATTCTGACCACCTACGAACTCAACAGGAGATGGAAGAGGAGAGTAGCAACAACTCTCTGAACAGAGAAGCGACCAGTTACTGGAAGGTCTTTTCTGATTTGTATACAGTATATTTGCTGGGGACGTTGTAAAACTGTTAGCATTTTGTTCTCTCATTCATCTATTCTCCTCTGGACAAAATGACAAGACGAAAAAAATCACCTCAGCATAAAGAACAAGAGGTAGTACCGTCAGCCAGGGACCTACTCAATACGGACATTAGTACGATGTCGGACCTAGAGTTCAGAATCATGACTTTAAAGATACTAGCTGGGCTTGAAAAAAGCGTGGAAGTTATTAAATAAACCCTTTCTGGAGAAATAAAAGAACTAAAATCTAACCAAGTCAAAATCAAAAAAGCTATTGATGAAGTGCAATCAAAAATGGGGGCACTAAATGCTAGAATAAATGAGGCAGAAGAGAGAATCAGTGATATAGAAGACCAAATGATGGAAAATAAAGAGGCTGAGAAAAAGAGAGAGAAACAACTACAGGATCACGAGGGCAGAATTCGAGAGATAAGTGATATGATAAGATGAAACAACATTAGAATAATTGGGATCCCAGAAGAAGAAGAGAGAGAGAGGGGCAGAAGGTATATTGGAGCAAATAATAGCAGAGAACTTCCCTAATGTGAGGAAGGAAACAGGCATCAAAATCCAGGAGGCACAGAGAACCCCTCTCAAAATCAATAAAAATAGGTCAATACCCCGATATCTAATAGTAAAACTTACGAGTCTCAGAGACAAAGAGAAAATCCTGAAAGCAGCTCGGGAGAAGAGATCTGTAACCTACAATGTTAGAAACATTAGATTGGCAACAGACCTATCCACAGAGACCTGGCAGGCCAGAAAGGACTGGCGTGATATCTTCAGAGCACTAAATGAGAAAAATATGCAGCCAAGAATACTATATCCAGCTAGGCTGTCATTGAAAATAGAAGGAGAGATAAAAAGCTTCCAGAACAAACAAAAACTAAAGGAATTTGCAAACACGAAGCCAGGCCTCAAGAAATATTGAAAGGGCTCCTCTAAGCAAAGAGAGAGCCTAAAAGCAGCAAAGATCAGAAAGGAACACAGACAACATACAGTTAACAGTCACCTTATAGGCAATACAATGGCACTAAATTCATACCTTTTAATAGTTACCCTGAATGTAAATGGGCTAAATACCCCAATCAAAAGACAAAGGCTATCAGATTGGATTAAAAAACAAGACCCATCAATATGCTGTCTGCAAGAGACTCATTTTAAACCCAAAGACACCCCCAGATTGAAAGTGAGGGGGTGGAAAACCATTTACCATGCTAATGGACACCAAAGAAAGCTGAGGTGGCAATCCTTATATCAGACAAACTAGATTTTAAAACAAAGACTGTAATAAGAGATGAGGAAGGACACTATATCCTACTTAAAGGGTCTATCCAACAAGAATATCTAACAATTGTAAATATCTATGCCCCTAACGTGGGAGCAGCCAATTATATAAGGCAATTAATAACAAAAGCAAAGAAACACATTGACAACAATACAATAATAGTGGGGGACTTTAACAGCCCCCTGACTGAAATGGACAGATCATCTAAGCAAAAGATGAACAAGGAAATAAAGACTTTAAATGACACACTGGAACAAATGGACTTCACAGACATATTCAGAACATTCCATCCCAAAGCAACGGAATACACATTCTTCTCTAGAGCCCATGGAACATTCTCCAGAATTGATCACATCCTAGGTCACAAATCAGGTCTCAACCGGTACCAAAAGATTGGGATAATTCCCTGCCTATTTTCAGACCACAATGCTTTGAAACTAGAACTCAGTCACAAGAGGAAAGTCGGAAAGAACTCAAATACATGGAGGCTAAAGAGCATCCTACTAAAGAATGAATGGGTCAACCAGGAAATCAAAGAAGAATTAAAAAAATTCATGCAAACCAATGAACATGAAAACACAAGTGTTCAAAATCTGGGATACAGCAAAGGCAGTCCTGAGAGGAAAGTATAGAGCAATACAAGCCTTTCTCAAGAAACAAGAAAGGTCTCAAATACACAACCTAACCCTACACCTAAAGGAGCTGGAGAAAGAACAGCAAATAAAGCCTAAACCCAGCCGGAGAAGAGAAATAATAAAGATCAAAGCACAAATCAATTAACTAGAAACAAAAAGAACAGTAGAACAGATCAACAAAACTAGGAGCTGGTTCTTTGAAAGAATTAACAAGATTGATAAACCCCTGGCCAGACTGATCAAAAAGAAATGAGAAATGACCCAAATCAACAAAATCATGAATGAAAGAGGAGAGATCACAACCAACACCAAAGAAATACAAACAATTATAAGAACATATTATGAGCAACTCTATGCCAGCAAATTAGATAACATGGAAGAAATGGGTGCATTCCTAGAGATGTATCAACTACCAAAATTGAACCAGGAAGAAATAGAAAACCTGAACAGACCTATAACCACTAAGGAAATTGAAACAGTCATCAAAAATCTCCCAAGAAACAAAAGCCCAGGGCCAGACGGCTTCCCGGGGGAATTCTATCAGACATTTCAAGAAGAATTAATACCTATTCTCCTGAAACTGTTCCAAAAATTAGAAATGGAAGGAAAATTTCTGAACTCATTTTATGAGGCCAGCATTACCTTGATCCCAAAACCAGACAAAGACCCCATCAAAAAAGAGAATTACAGACCAATATCCTTGATGAACATGGATGCAAAAATTCTCACCAAAATACTAGCCAATAGGATCCAACAGTACATTAAAAGGATTATTCACCATGACCAAGTGGGATTTATTCCTGGGCTGCAAGGCTGGTTCAACATCCGCAAATCAATCAACGTGATACAATACATTAACAAAAGAAAGAACAAGAATCATATGATCCTCTCAATAGATGCAGAAAAAGCATTTGACAAAGTACAACATCCTTTCTTGATCAAAACTCTTCAGAGTATAGGGATAGAGGGTACATACCTCAATATCATAAAAGCCATCTATGAAAAACCTACAGCGAATATCCTTCTCAATGGGGAAAGGCGGAGAGCTTTTCCCCTAAGGTCAGGAACGCGGCAGGGATGTCCACTCTCACCACTGCTATTCAACATAGTATTAGAAGTCCTAGCCACAGCAATCAGACAACAAAAAGAAATCAAAGGCATCCAAATCGGCAAAGAGGAAGTCAAACTCTCACTCTTTGCAGATGATATGATACTGTATGTGGAAAACCCAAAAGACTCCACCCCAAAACTGCTAGAACTCATACAGGAATTCAGTAAAGTAGCAGGATATAAAATTAATGCACAGAAATAAGTGGCATTCCTATACACCAACAACAAGACAGAAGAGAGACAAATCAAGGAGAGGATCCCATTTACAACTGCACCCAAAATCATTAGATACCTAGGAATAAATTTAACCAAAGAGGCAAAAGATCTGTACTCAGAAAACTATAAAATACTCATGAAAGAAATTGAAGAAGACAGAAAGAAATGGAAAAACGTTCCATGCTCATGGATTGGGAGAACCAACATTGTGAAGATGTCAGTGCTACCTAGAGCAATCTACACATTCAATGCAATCCCCATCAAAATTCCATCCACTTTTTTCAAAGAAATGGAACAAATAATCCTAAAATTTGTATGGAACCAGAAGAGACCCCAAATAGCCAGAGGAATATTGAAAAAGAAAAGCAAAGCTGGCGGCATCACAATTCCGGACTTCCAGCTCTATTACAAAGCTGTCATCATCAAGACAGTATGGTACTGGCACAAAAACAGATATATAGATCAATGGAACAGAATCGAGAGCCCAGAAATGGACCCTCAACTCTATGGTCAACTTATCATTGACAAAGCAGGAAAGAATGTCCAGGAAAAAAGACAGTCTCTTGAACAAATGGTGTTGGGAAAATTGGACAGCCACATGCAGAAGAATGAAACTGGACCATTTCCTTACACCACACACAAAAATAGACTCCAAATGGTTGAAAGACCTAAACGTGAGACAGGAGTCCATCAAAATCCTAAAGGAGAACACAGGTAGCAACCTCTTCGACCTCAGCTGCAGCAACTTCTTCCTAGAAAAATCGCCAAAGGCACGGGAAGCCAGGGCAAAAATGAACTATTGGGATTTCATCAAGTTAAAAAGCTTTTGCACAGCAAAAGAAACAGTCCACAAAACCAAAAGACAACAGACAGAATGGGAGAAAATATTTGCCAATGACATATCAGATAAAGGGCTAGTATCCAAAATCTATAAAGAACTTATCAAACTCAACACCCAAAGAACAAATAATCCAATCAAGAAATGGGCAGAAGACATGAACAGACATTTTTCCAAAGAAGACATCCAAATGGCCAACAGGCACATGAAAAAGTGCTCAACATCGCTCGGCATCAGGGAAATCCAAATCAAAACCTCAATGAGATACCACCTCACACCCGTCAGAATGGCTAAAATTAGCAAGTCAGGGAACGACAGATGTTGGCGGGGATGTGGAGAAAGGGGAACCCTCCTACACTGTTGGTGGGAATGCAAGCTGGTGCAACCCCTCTGGAAAACAGTATGGAGGTTCCTCAAACAGTTGAAATTAGAGGTACCAATCGATCCAGCAATTGCACTACTGGGTATTTACCACAAAGATACAAATGTAGGGACCCGAAGGGGTATGTGCACCCCAATGTTTATAGCAGCAATGTGCACAATAGGCAAACTGTGGGAAGAGCCAAGATGTCCATCGACAGATGAATGGATAAAGAAGATGTGGTGTATATACACAATGGAATATTATGCAGCCATCAAAAGGAATGAGATCTTGCCATTTGCAACGACGTGGATGGAACTGGAGGGTGTTAGGCTTAGTGAAATAAGTCAATCAGAGAAAGACCTGTATCATATGACCTCACTGATATGAGGAATTCTTAATCTCAGGAAACAAACTGTTACTGGAGTGGTTGGGGGTGGGAGGGATGGGGTGGCTGGGTGATAGACATTGGGGAGGGTATGTGCTACGGTGAGCGCTGTGAATTGTGCAAGACTGTTGAATCACAGATCTGTACTTCTGAAACAAATAACGCAACATATTTTAAGAAAAAAGGAAAAGAAGAAGATAACAGGAGAGGAAGAAAAGGGGAGTATGTCAGTTGGGGAGACGAACCATGAGAGATGATGGACTCTGAAAAACAAACTGAGGGTTCTAGAGGGGAGGGGGGTAGGGGGATGGGTTAGCCTGGTGATGGGTATTGAGGAGGTCACGTTCTGCATGGAGCACTGGGTGTTATGAACAAACAATGAATCATGGAACACTGCATCAAAAACTAATGATGTAATATATGGTGATTAACATAACAATAAAAAATTAAAAAAAAATTAGTACATAGTTGGTGATGCTGTTAATGGAACACTTACATTAAATCAGCATGCAACCTAAGGTAGAGTTAAAATTGATTTTAAAGCAACAGTTGGTTAGTAGGACCTGATGAATTGAGATTTGTTTCAATGATTTAATACTTCAGTTTTGGGGCTAAATTTAAAAACCAGATTAGATAATGCAGAATTAAGGGAAAGAAATGAAAGCAGAAATGAAAAAAAGCAAGCTCAAGAAGCCATAACAGCAAAATAGTTAAAAGAAAAAAAAAAAGCAATTGGGAAGCAGAATGCAAGACAAAAGAAAAATAGGACTAGCAGGGAAAAATCCATGCGACCAGGTTACGTGTTCTGTAAGCTTCTCTACCAGTGGTAACTCATGCTATAAACCAGCATACTTACCATGTGTCCTTTTCTTCAAGTTTATTTTCCTGGTCCCCATGTTTTTCCTATACAGGCTGTGTCTTACTTATTAGACCTCTGCCTTTAGAGATGTTAGCTTGGGAAGTGTAATTGCATATCGCCTTAGGACCTTAGAGCAACACAACTGTTTGATTTGTAAACTGATAGAACTATCTGGAAAGAAGGTTCTCCTCCCTTGTAGAAATGGGTGAGGTCTGGACAAAGTCATAGAATCTCCATTAGTGTGCATTGCACATTTTTCACGTACCTCTGTCCTGTTACACATCCAGGGTCAAGATATTGTCGACTGTGACTTACATTAAGACCTTAGTCTATTTATTTGATTCAAATCACATTTGAAGGTAAATGTGATTTCAAGCGTTTGAGGTATTTTTAAAGAATCCTATGTGGAGGTCTCATCATTCTGATAATCGGGTGATTATATCCATACGTACTACAGTGCTTTTGGCCTATTTTATTATCCTTTGGGAGAATGATGATTTTTCTGTTCTGGAACGATATCTAAATTGAGACCTGATTAGGAACAAGGATGGGAGTATCTGCCCTCTCTCTCCATTCCATATCCAGCCTACCCCTCATGTCAGTTGGGGAAGTAGGGGAAAGCAGAAGTAAAATTGCACAGAAGGTAGGCGAGATAGAAAGATGAAGGCGGAATGAACAAGAGGAAAAGGAGAGAGAGGAAGCCAAAGGGAGGCAATGTCATTAAAGAGGCACAGTTAGAAAAATCCTAGCAGTGGCACCCCTAAGTTGCCTAGCTTCTTGTTTCCAATCTTTGTAATCCTCCCTAAAATATGGTGGTCCCTCATATTTATTCAACAAGGTTTTATGTGCATGATGTCTTTCCATCTGTATATAATGCCTGTGTTAATCTAACTATCACAACTAACACAACCCAAATCCTTAGTTCCATATTCTATAGCCTTGGGATTTGGTAAGGCCTCCCATCTTCCTGGCTCATAGGGCATCTCAGAACTTTATTGGGTAACAGCTTCTGGCCCTCTTCTCTACTAGTTTGGTATGGGAGGTTTAGGTAGGGGAGTCTTGGAATGAGAACATCTGATTCTCCCGATTTATATTTTTCCATTAAGATTCTTCACCTTCCTTCATTACGACATTACCTATTTAACTCTTCTCTTTATCCTTTGAGACTAGCATTATGAGCAATTTTAACCAATCTATTAAATAAATCATTATAGCCATACTATTGTGTATTTATGAAACACAAATCATCTAAAGAACCACTGTAACTGCCTTTGCATGAATTGTTCATAGAAAAACCTTGTGTAATTAGTAGCCCCTTGAACTAGATGCATCATTGCCATTTTTGAAAAGTATTTCTGTATCCAAAAGTTATTTAATCTTTGGTTCAAGTCAAAAAAAAAAAAGAAAGAAAGAAAAAGGGCAGGCTGCAGACAATGAAATCAGAGAAACATATCAACATCTCAAATGATTTCTAGGCAAACTCTGAGTCATTTCACTCTAAATCTGTGCTGTTTATATAGCAAATGCAGATGTTACAGTTACTCACTTCTAGAGCATTTGCTAGAAAGGCTTGGCTTATATGAAAAACTTTCCTGGGATATTCTATTAGACGGTGCATGTTTTGCCTACTGACAGAGAGTTTTAAATTAAAACAAAAACAAAAATAAAATACCAACTAGATCTCTGGCAGAATTGAGGTAGGTGTATCTTAAGGGAAAACTTCAGGAAGAAAATATTGAATAACAAGTCAATATATACTGAGCCCCGTGTATACCTATGTGTGTCCAGCATGGTGCTGAAATGTGGAGAGATGGAGGTGTAGGTAGAGGTGAGGTAGAGGTTTAGGTGCATAAAACATTCTTTCTGTCCTCAAGGGGCTCATGGCTTGCAGAATAAAAATGACTCAGAAGAAGAAAATGTAGTACTTATCATAAATGCTGTATTAGTGCAACCAATAATTTGTCACTAACGCAAGGAAATTCTGACAATAAAAAAGGGTGTTAATAATCATTTTAACCTCATGACTGGGGTAACTTGGGGTTATTCCTGGCACACCAATCATATGGTCACCCTACCTACCCTGATCTTTAGAGGCCATTTGTTATATATTAATGAGCTATTGTGTTTGGTGTGGAGGCCGCCTTCTAAAGCTGACCCATCAGCAAGTGCTTAGTGTCCCCTATTCACCCCATCCCTGCGATTCTCCTTGCCACCGTCACACATTCCACCTTGACAAAGACCTTCGCCACACTATCCCTCTGCCCTATAGATTAGATGCAGAAGGAATTACAGAATAAAATTTACAAGAATCTAGGTTTAACCCTGACTTTATTGCAAACTAGGCATGCCACTTTTTCAAATCAGTGAACTCCTCCAATCTCAAGAAGGAAAACAAGTGTTCCTGCTCACATTGTTCTTTGGTGCCCCCATCAGACTAAAGAGTGGTATAGTAGATGGAAATAGGTAGACTTTAGGGATGAATCTCAGCTCTGACACTCCCTAGCTGGGTGACCTTGGATAAGTCCCTGAACACATCTGAATTGTAGCATCTCTGTTTATAATAACAACAGAACCACAGAGGGCAGTTCTGTGGACTGACAGCAATGATGAGTGCCTAACAGAGTGGCTACTGCAAAGTAAGTATGCAGTAATATGGTGATGAGGTGCCATCATTACTATTACTGATGTAGTTATTGACTGCACAATGGGGCTGGCAAAGCACAATAGTTCTGGTGTTCTTTTAGACAAGTGACCATATCCTTTCCCAGAACTATTTGGGAATCATTCCTTTTTTTCCATCATTGCATGATATTTTCAATTTTCCTGCTAAAATTCCAGAAACAGTTTGCTGCTCATTCCCCTGCTTCATTCCCAAGCAGGAAGTAGCATGCTTGCTGGCAGGTGTTGGCTGTTTGACTGAAAGGAATAAACAAAAAGCTGTGATGACACAGTTTGCGAGAATGTGTTATCCATTGTGTGCAGTGGAAGGGAGTTCATTTGTAGAAGCTCTCTCTGAAGGGTGCCCAATGCAGAACAGTCAGAAGAGGCATCAGTCAGTATTGGCATCTGGTGAATGTTGGCATGGGAAAACCTGTGTCATGTCAATTATTTAAAGGATCATCTTGTCCAGAAATGGCGATTCTCATGGCAACTCCCACTGATTGGTAGTGCGCCCTGGGAGCAGTTGGGAAGCTACTTGGCCCTGGCTGGAATGAGGGCGTGATTAGTGGTGTCTGCCTGGGATGGAAAGGGGAATTGTACTTGCATTCTATTATGCCCTGCCTGTCCTACTATTAAGGATTAATTGTTTGTCCACAGGACTGTCACGTAAGCAAAATGTCTTATGCTTCCTTCACTAATTTCTCCATTTTTAATAGTTCTTGTATTCCTGGATTTAACATGACTTTACAAGATCTCAGAGATCAAACAAAGAATTGTTTAATTCATGTTGTTCTTCCCTACCCAATCCCTTTTGTCCTCCTTGAAAACAACAGACTTCTATCCATGCAAATATTACAGCTACTCATATATTCATAACCATTGTAAAAATGGGAAAATGGCCAATAAAGAAGACAACAGCAAAAGCTGGGAAATATTAGATAAATGAAGATAATAATTATATAAACTATGTATATTTAGGGTTCTTGATAAAAATGCCATTTTCTGCTAAGGTCTACGTACCTTCTATTTTTTTCTCATACCGTGCATAGGGTATGTTGTGATCTCTTCTCCTAAATCATAGTTGGGATAACAAATTTATACTCTTAAAGTTACTGGAAAACAGTGATTTATTTGCCTTTAATAGGAGTTATTTACTTTATTTTTCTCATCTCGAACTAATAATTGTTTGTATTCAGAGATGGGTATGTCAGCATTGGGAATCTTTCCATGTAATTGTTAATCTAAAATCCCACTTAAGCCAACTCTCCCTCAGAAAGGGTTCTTACAGGTAACAGGGTGAAGCTTTGAGAAGCCACTGCACAAATTTGATATTGACTGTAGATTGGTACCTCCCTGTGTGGGTTGAACAGAAAGAATAAGGACGTTATAGGACTGAAAGCAGAACTTCAGGGGGAGAGATGAATGCATCATGAAGGCTCTTTCTTGTTCTAATAGGAACCCTTCCCAATCAGAACGGCTTTTGAGATGGAAATAGTTGGGGGTGTTATACTTTGGGGACTGAGGGTGACTGCCCATCAGAGGTCTCCTTTTATTCTAGAATCTAGGGAAGAGGAAAGACAATATGCTTTCCGCAGAAGATCTGTTGTCATACCTACACTTCTTGGAATGGCACAATTAAGCCCATCCAGGAATGTCTAGAATTAAATCCATGTGTGTTGTGTGTGAGATATTTCTCTGGATAGAATGCCTAGTTTTATTAGAACCTCAAAAGTGCCTTTAACTGTAGAAAAATAAGAAGAATCAGGAAGGTATTCTTATAAATAACATTGGCTTATTTAATAAAAGATAGCGAACTCAGGAATTTAAATCTCTCTTCTGGCTATTCTTGTATTTTAGTACACTTTGCTATTTTTATATAACCAAAATACTTGTAGATTAACTTAGTTAACATAGTATTTTTAAGTGGTATTTTTAAAATCTGAATTATTTGGATTTTGAGAACTTATCCAGAGATTTATGACTACAGTAAATATTAAAAACTGAAAGAGGGGGCGCCTGAGTGGCTCAGTTGGTTAAGCAACTGCCTTCCGCTCAGGTCATGATCCTGGAGTCCCAGGATCGAGTCCCGCATCGGGCTCCTTGCTCAGCGGGGAGTCTGCTTCTCCCTCCGACCCTCCCCTCTCTCATGCTCTCTCTATCTCATTCTCTCTCTCAAATAAATAAATAACATCTTTAAAAAGATAAATAAAATAAAAACTGAAAGAGGTACCTTAGTTTAAGAAACTTTATGGTCAGGACACACCTGGGTGGTTTAGTAGGTTAAACATAAGACCCTTGATTTTGGCTCAGGTCATGATCTCACGGTTGTAAGATCGAGCCCCGCACAGGACTCCACACTGGGCTTGAAGCGTGCTTAGGATTCTTTCTCTCCCTCTCCCTCTGCCCCTCCCCCCAACTCACATGAGCTCTCTCTCTTTCTTTCTCAAAAATTAATTAATTAATTAATTAAAGAGCAGTCTGTTAAAAAAAAGAAACTTTATGATCATATCCTGTTTAAATCCTTTCCAAGGTAATTTATCTTATTTAATTTCATTTCCCAGAGTAACTAGTGAAGTTAAAAATTTTAAGTTAGTTGGATGGCTTTTTCACAGAGTCAGTTTATGCCCCATAGATGTTCAGATTTGTTGATGGAGCAAACTTAGAATTGAAAGCTGGATAAAAGTCCCTCCGCCCCCATCCCCCAAAAAAGAAAGAAATATGTACAGAGGGAGGTAAAGAAAGAAGGAGAGGAGGTCAGATGGTGAGTGCGTTTCCAGGCCCAACTCCCAGCCCCAACACAGACCCTGACTGCTTTACTCTGGAACACAGCCCAGAATACCCCCTCCTCCCTCACCCTGTTTTGCTCCCAGACCAGATATGTGATCTTAACCCAGAGGATCTCAGAGTGTGGTCTCCGGACCAGCAGCATCAGCCTCACATGGGAATTGGCTGGAAATGTATATTCCAATGCCCTACCTAGACATACTGAATTGGAAATTTGGGGTGGGGCCCAGTAATCTGTGCTTTTAGCAAGCCAGCCGGTGATTCTCACATAGGCTCCAAGTTGAGAAACACTACCTTAACCAGATATTTCCAAAACTTCCCTGTGATAGGACTCACTGGGGCAGTTGGTTAAACATATACCTTCCCAGTTCTCTTCTCGGACATTTTGATTAAATGGGTGTGTGAGGAAGCCCCCAAAATGTTGATTGTTAATGAGTATCTACAGGGATTCTCATCATCAGGAAGCTTTGGCACCACCGAGCAGGCTTTCCTCCCATATCCCATGGCACATTGCATGCTGCCCATGGACCATGGAAATTTTCAGCCACGTGTCCCCTCAACCCTCAGTGTCCAGGCAGACCTGGGGCAGATAACATCCCTGGATCGGCCGTCTCTGAAGAGCCAAGTTGGTGCACTGCAGCATCTTTACGGATACTATGATGAGAATGTCATGACACCTTCCAGACATGACCCCTTGCCGCCTCCCCCCAGCCCCCAAATAACCCACAGGAACCATGCAAGTGCTTCCTCTCCCATCATGGTTCTGTGAGAGAGACTCAAGCCACTCAGACAGCAGTCCTTCAGCCAGGTGCCCTGGGCCTCTCAAGGGTAGAGCAGTAACTGACAACAGAGGGAAGAAGTCAGGGAGACCATAGCCCACTTATATCCTTATTTGATTTTTAAATAAAACATCACGCTCTCAGTATTTGTTTTGTGTAATACATTTGGTTTCCTTATTGCAATTATCAGCTAAATGTGACATATCCTTCTGTAAGCAGTTCCATGTCAGGATAATAAACACTAATGCTTATTGCCTGTTGTAACAGAGTAGGTCTCTGGCAGCTGTGTTCTCTTGTGTGTGTGTCTAGGTTTTCTCCCGCCTCCGTGCTGGCAGCTGTCTCATATCGAGGCTCTCCGTGCCCAGGAAGCCCTTCAGCTTACCGTCTGCAGTCGGCTCTGGTCTTGGTGAACTGTACACCATGGGTCAGGGGTGGATGAAAAGTCAGAGGAAAACTGTCTCCAAGTCAGCCCCATGTTGCCATTCCTCAGAGGTGCACTCACAGGGGGCCATGGCTAAGCCGGCTGACTTGGATGGGATGAGGAACATTGTAGTTGACACATCACACCTGGAATCCTGATGCCACACAGCCAAGACCTTGGAAGAGCTCTTTCATTTCTTGGAGACTGTTTCCATGCCACAGTTTTTGATAATGATGTCTACTCTCTCTCTCTCTCTCTTTTAATTCTGTTATGAAAAAGGAAGAATTTGTAGAACATCTAAAACCATACTTGCCCCATTTCCAAAAAATACAGGTTCCATTCTTCTCTTAGTCATTCCTCAGCTGTTTGTATAGTTTATTTGCCTGAGAACTGACTTCTTTAGAAGTATAATGTTAAGTATTTGCTTAACAGGGACCCACCATTTATTTGCCTTGCACACAAAAACCAAGAGGTTAAAGAGAACAAACTTATGTAGCGCTTACTACATTTCAGACACCACACCAAGTTCCATTCTATGCAATAGATACTATTAGTATCATCCCAAATCACAGATGATGGAGCTGAGACAGAGCAGGTTTAAATAAATTGCTGATAAAGTCACAGATCCAAGATTTGCACCAGATATTCTGCTTTAAAATCTCTATTCTTTACTATTGATGACCCATACTTTAGCTTTGAGAGGTTCTCAGTCTAGAGCCTGAAATCTAGTTTTTTTTTTCCCAAAGAAAGCCCCCCTCCACACATGCACATACATTCAGAAATGATATTTCCCTTAAAAACGAATGATGTTTCCCTTAAAAAGGAATTTTTAGACAATTGACTCTGTTGTTTCATCTCACCAGCTGTACTTTCTCTGAAGAGTGAATTTACTGAGCGCAAATCCCCAGGGAGAAATGGCTAATTAAGGCACAGGCTTCCTACCCAGCTGTTGCACACAGAGAGAGGTAGTTCATGTTTAAATATCCAGGCTGTAAAGGGGAGGTGAGGCAGCAGAAGGCCTCTGCAAGCTGCCAGGAGATATTTCTTGTTGAATGGCGCTGGAAGCAGGAACTGACACAGCGCAATCTGTAAGTAACAGGACAGCGGGCTCCCCTAAATCATGTCAAGGAAGCACAGGGTAACACTGTAACCATGGATTCAAGTGCACTATGGCACTGAAGGTGCCACATAGATATCCAGCAGGTATCTCCTCAACACCTTCCTTTGTTGTACTTGCTTTCAAGATATCTTTGAAATGATTCATAATTAATACCTACTCTGAAGGGTTATTTCGGAAATTAAATAACAGTGCATACAACAGAGAGCATAATTAAAGTGATTTTTATCTATCTATTCCTATATAAATACACATATGATCAGACTATGCATACTGTGTTAGAAATATTCTCCTTTAATATGTTGTTGTGGAATCTTTCCCTATAGTTATATACTAGCAGATAAATTGTATTAGATGATAACTTGTTCACATTTTTCTTATGTTTGAATTATTAGGTTGATTTTTAATGTATTACTTCTTTTGATGTTATGATGAATTACTTACTACTGAATCTTTGGGCCTTAACTATTGCCCTGGTTAATTGCTCAATTTACATGTATGCATATTTTTCTTAAGGCCTCACATATACACTGCCAAATTGTCAAGGGTGCTGCAGAACTTGGAAAGGTCTCACGTGACACCTCTGGCCAAACTTCTAGAATGCAGAGGGCTTGCCTAGGGGTTAGCATCATTTGGGGTGGCAACATACAGAGCCACACATAGTACTAATGAGTCCAAGTCATAAAACCATAACATCCAGGGTGCCTGGGTGGCTCAGTCATTAAAGCGTCTGCCTTTGGCTCAGGTAATGATCCCAGGGTCCTGGGATAGAGCCCCGCATCAGGCTCCCTGCTCCTCAGGAAGCCTGCTTCTCCCTCTCCCACTCCCCCCTGCTTGTGTTCCCTCTCTCGCTGTCTCTCTCTCTATCAAATAAATAAATAAAATCTTTAAAAAAAACATAAAATCCAACCCTGGTATGGCATTTAGCACCACTCTGTCCCCAGGCATGGAGCTAGGTGTCCAGTTTCTGGAAAATTAGTATTTGCTTAGTGTCTGTTATGTATTGTGCAAGGCTAGAACCTACGTTAGGTTTTTTGTTTTGTTTTGTTTTGTTTTTCAAAATCTAACAACATGTATGCAAAATAGATACTAATATTATTATTCTGGGTGCCTGGGTGGCTCAGTTGGTTAAACATTTGCCTTCAGCTCAGGTCATGATCCCAGGGTCCTGGGATTGAGCCCTGCATTCAGCTCTCTGCTCAGCAGGGAGTCTGCTTCTCCCTCTTCCTCTATGCTCTCTCTCTCTCTTAAAAAATAAAAACTTTTAAAAATATTCTTATTTTGTTTGGGGGAACAGAGAGTTTAGGTGACTTACTAAAGCTCACACAGTAAAGAATGGCTGCCTAATTCTTTCTATGTGACTGACCTAGCACAGATATACCAAGGAATTACATCTCTTGCCTCAGATCACACATGTTGGCATCAATAAGGAAGACTCTAATGTCATGGCAAGCACATTGACCCTTCCACTCTCCCAGTTAGAAGAATGACACCTCCTTCCTTCCTCTGACCTAATTGAGAGCATATCAGAGAGAGGAATGGGAGTTGGAACGGAGGTGGGTAGCCTATGGTAGGAAACTTCAACTTTGTTCAATGGTGAGCCAGACAAAGATTTAAAGACGGAGAGGGTAGAAAGGAGAATGAAGAGACAGTGGAAAAAATATAGCATTTTCCAAGGGATAAGTATAGGGGAAAAATGGCTTTATAAGCAGATTTAGGAAACTTACTTACCGCAGAACTGTGAGCAAGATTCTGGAGTCATTGGGTGTTTAGCCAGGTGCTTTGTAAAGCTCAGAGCTACACAGGATACAGTTGTGTGTTAGTAGCAGAAGTGAGAAGCTAATAAGTTAGAGCAGATATTTAAATTGTAATGTCATCTAAAAATAAAAGTGGCCTCTAAATTGAAATTGCTTCTGCCACAGAGAGCTCTCCCCCTTGCAGGTTTTTATTGTATCCATATGTTCAGATCAAACACCTGTGCCCGTTTTGTGAACTATTTATAGTGGGAATAATTGGGAATAGGGATTGGTTTTCTGTTTTGGTTTACGATTCTTCAGAGAGAATTCTTGGCACATTTAGTCATAATGACTATCACTGTCTTTCCTGCCAGTCCTCAGGTATGGCTAGTGGGGTCATTTCCCAAGTGCTGTGGTCTCCTGAGATGGGGGCTGACTGAAACATGCTGTGTCCATGGTAGCTTCTATCCATGCTCTTGAGTGCTCTGCAAATGAATTCTCCCTACATGCAGGGGAAGTATGCCTTGGGTTG
The DNA here is from genome assembly GCF_003265705.2 of Callorhinus ursinus. NCBI lineage: Eukaryota > Metazoa > Chordata > Mammalia > Carnivora > Otariidae > Callorhinus > Callorhinus ursinus. The sequence continues at coordinate 104,989,419 of NW_027397064.1, forward strand.
TTTTGAAATTGTTTAACTATCTTCCATGAGTGTCAATGTATAAATACACTCTTACCCAAAGAGACCATAATCCCTACTGGAGTTATTAATTATACACGTATGTAGTGTTTGTATTCTAGCTTTCCCCAGGGAGCGCAAAGCACTTTGCAAATATGAATTGCAAACAATAAATAATGCCTTTGACTTCTAAGAAACCTATCTCTGAGGGTTTATGTTGATGCCTCCCTGAGCATTCTCACAAGAGTGAAGCCCTCACTTCTCTAGGGCAAGAAATCACCTCCTGTCTTCTCTTGTAAGAAAGAACAGTGGATTAATTTTACCAAAGTAGGACTGAGATATGTGAGGGAATAAATTTGTAATGATGTTTTGAAAACAAGATAGGTGACATTAAGTGGCTTTTGGAAGGAAAACATGTCTTTATACTAATATTGGGCATTCAGAAATTTTCATTAAACAGCAATAATGATGAGGAGAGGGGGCGTGTACAAAGCATGGACTACAGTGTGACAATCCCAAGGTAAGTATTGGCTCTGAAGCATCTGAGTGACTAAATCTCATCGTTGGCTAAAAGAACTCATTTCTTGCCCTACTGAAGGGAGTTATCCAAATGAAATATGTGCAGATAGGATGGACCTATTTATTTCACAGCTTGCTCTATTTTGAGTCCCTTACCCAGGGAAAGCAGCGGAAGAATTATTTGGGCCATGTTTTGGTTTAGCACAGAATCCAACCACAACTGAATTAGTATGTAGCAAATGTGATATTTTAGGTACAGTTTTGTTTGCAAAACAGTAAATAAATAAGAATGACTGGTTGCTTTCTATATAAACCTGCTTCTTCTAGGAAATCATCTGTTCTGAAATTGCCCTTTCACTAGGCAGAAATTTGAACTTGAGATGAGGATCAGGTCTTTCAGAATTCTTCGAGACTGCTGCCTACCCAGCAAATTGTACACATTCAATTGATATCAATTGGTAATGAGACCAGCTCTCCAGGTGGCTGTTTCAGAGCTCACTGCCACTCTTGCTTCTTTCCAATTCCCCATTGTGTAAATGGAGCTCTTAAATATGGTGCTGCATTAATAGAAATCTTTGCTGAATCATTTTAAAACAACAAAAATGATGACATGGAGTATCAAGCCCAAGCCAACTAAGATGATGATATGATGATGGATCTTTTATCTTGATTCCATATGGAATTCTTGCAAAGTACCTTCAGGGATTACATAATAATCAAAATAATAATTATGACATAAGCTAACATTTATGAATATCATGTTGCAGATACTCTAAAAGTACTTAATATGGTGTCAATTCTCAGAATTTCATGAAGTAAATGCTATGACTATACATATTTTGCACACACAGGAAGTGAGATATTGGGAGTTCATTCGGTTTACCTTGGGACTCTCTGGTAATATAGAGAGATATTGGGGTCTGATCCTGGCAGACCAGCTAATCATAACTATTACTCTGTCCTGCCTTTCAGAAAACATGTTGATAGGCACACAGGCTCAAGATTTGAACTGGGCCACCATGTCATGGAATTCTACAATGATTCTGTCATTTGAAGGAATATGAAGCATCTTATGAGAGAACACATATTTTATTCCCACACATTTTAACCAGTCTTTGAGTTGGAGAGCAATATCCCTAACTTACTATAAAGCAATATCATATTACACATGGCTGACTGAATCTAATTGGGTTGCAGTTCACACATCTTCCCTGTCAATGGCTCTTAGATGTCTATTTCCAACAAATGACTTTTCCAAAATTCCAGTCCCCACATTTCTTACTGTTTGTTGCCATCTATAACTTTATATTTATATTATAACCTTATTACATCACATAAATTTTAGTAGTTAAAACCTACTTTAAGTGTTTCATTTTAAAACTTGTTTTTCTTCTTTCCATATTGCCAGTACTGTTCAAAGCTATTAATTAATTCCTTCATTAGATGACTGTTTATTAACTACCATATACCAGATGCCTTTGATAGGTACTGAAGACACAGAGGTGAGTGAAATAGAGAGGACCTTTGTCCTCCTGGATCTTGTATTCTGTTGGAAGAGTCACATGTTAATACACTAAGAGAAATAGAACTATAAACTGCAAAAAATTTCCTGTGAGAAAATGCAGGGTATTATGAGAGCTCCTATCAAAACTGGGGGAGGGGCACAAAGAGGGCTTCCCTAGGGGAGAAATGGTTCTCCTCAAATAGGAAGGGTGGGTGGGGCTGGTTGGTTGGGTGGGTGGATTCCTGTGGAGGAGACATAGAGGAAATAGCGCCCACAGACCCTCTTAGGGGGACGGACAATGTGTGGAGGACCTGACAGATGGTCCCGCTGGCCACAGAGAATGAGGTAAGTGATGTGAGAGGGGTCAGCTGGCCCAGAGCACCACCAGACCTGAAACCCTGTGGTCACGGTTCTTCTCTTTGCCTTAATACGCCCAACCTTTCATCAAATCCTGCTGATCTTGGTGCTGCCCTCTCAAAATCATCTTTTCTCTTACCCAATCTGGGCTTGACTGTGCCTATAGGTCTTTAGATGGTTTGCAGGACTCCCATCCCTAGCCGTCCTAAGGCCCTGAGACCTGGAGTTTTTCTCTGCAATTTTTCCAAAATATATCCTACAATGTTCTTTCCATTAGAAACTTCACTGACTCCTCAACCCTTGCAGTATAAGCCCGGACTCATGGGACAGTATATACAACCCCTTAGCATCTGGCATAGACTGCTTTTACATGGGGAACTGAACTTCCTGTCAGAAAGTTTCCCGCTTTAAAGCTCTTTTCTCTAAACTAGAATGTATTGTCAACCATGAGGAAGTGCTTGGGGAGCTCTGGAGATCTTTGCTAAATATTGGAAAACAAAAATATAGTTATTTTATTTTTCTTTCAAGAAAAGCACACAAGTCTCTTTTTCAATGTTTCCATAAGTGAACAAATATATTTGATGTAGTAAAAAAGTAATATTAGCTTTCTTTTATGTACAGGCTTTCTGAAATGCATTCATTCCTTCATTTGGCAGATATTTTGGCAGCACTTACTATATGTAAAAACAGTGGAGGAAATACTTTAAAGCATGTGAACCTCTTTTGGCTGCAGTATAGGACTACAGGAGGGGGTTGGGGAGATATGGCTAACAATTGAGATTAAGATTAGGTAATGTAAGTCTTAGGACTTAATTATGTTGATATGTAGGGAAGATTCTTCACAGTGAAGTGAACCTGTCAGGCATGATGAAAGAAGGTAAATTTGTTGTTGATACAGGGGAAAGTGCTGGAGAAAAGGTGATCAGTGGGAAGTCCAGGCATGGCTCAAGCATTTTAGAATATGGGGTGGGTGCTGGGTGGCTCAGATGGTTGAGCGTTTGCCTTCGGCTCAGGTCGTGGTCCTGGGGTCCTGGGATCGAGTCCTGCATCTGGCTCCCCGTGGGGAGCCTGGAAAAAAATAATATGGGGGGATGTCCTTGAATAAGGTGGCCACCTTTCCACCTGTTACATGCTCCCATCAAAGCTAGGATAGTCCCTCTAGGTCACTAGGTCATGACACTTGTTTTGTTTATAACTTTAGATTTACTTTCCGTCTTCACTGGGAGGTGTGAGCTCCATGAGAGCAGAATCCTTGACTGTGCAGTCCCAATGTCGAGGTGGGGGGAAAGGCATGCTGTAGGCATTCAATAGACAAAAATGTGGAGGCTTAATTACATGGCCTCTGATTCTTTTTTTCCTCCCAAGGACTATTATTAATGTTTGTTCTTGCTTTCTTTTCTTTCTTTCTTCCTTTTTTTTTTCCCATAGTTCTACATAAAATTAATCATCTCAGTAGAGAACAAAGTTTCTTGTCTTTTCTCTTCTGTGCATGTGTGATGTGTACATCTTTTTGAGAGATTAAACTGTATAGTTAGGCAAGGGCGTGTCATATGTGTAAGTGTACATGGGTTAGAGGGTGTGAGTGTGTTAGTATGTTGTGGGTACGGGGGGGAGATGTTCTTCATTATTATTTCATTTCTGTTGTACCTGATATTCAGACAAAAGAGGTTGAGGAGAAAAATAAACTATTCTGGGTGCTAGTCTAGTCTCCTCTCTCTGTTCTGTCTAAGATCTGGAGGCAGAGACCCTTCCTCAGCTACTTATCTACCTCAAATTCATGGTAGCATGTAAACAAAGTACTATAGGCCTTGGGTTCAAAACCTCATGTTGCAACTGAGACTTCAGGTATATTTTTAATTTCCCTGAGCTTCACTTCTTCTCATTTGTGACAGAAATAATAACTATTCCAAATTGTCATGTCACAGGCTCTGACCCAGGGAAGTGGCTTGTTCTTCTTAAGAGTGGAGCAGCAATTTTTTTTTTTTTTTTTTTTTTTTTTGTGGAGCAGCAATCTTGGGAAGGGGTCTTGGGGAAGAGCCAAAAGCAGGCTCTTTAAGTCTGCATCTTGAGACATCCCCATGCTACTCTACTCCCTCATCAAGAGAAATATCTCACATAAATACACAAGAGATTTTACAAGAGGTGGCATCGGATAGGCACTCCGTAAACTTTATTTTTAACCTCTTCTCTGCGTTCATCTCTCAGATGCAAGTCACCATCTCCATGGCTAAGGCCCATGTTGGAATAAGAAACAATAAGGGATCGAGAAGGGACAACATTCTAGATAGGGTCTTCACTTCTGAACAGGTGGGACTCCCCATTGGAAGAAACTACCGGTCAGGAAAGGCCTCCGTGCAATTGTCTGTGTGCCATTAAACAGGAGCCTGTGGTTATATCTTGATGACTTTGCATTATGAAAAGTGTCTGAAGTTATTCATGAGCTAGTTACACTATTTGTTAATGGTTTTAGAAAATGGTTTAGGAAATCATCTCTAATTGACCATCATTTATATTTTCATTTATGGGAGTGCCTGAAGCCAGCACTGACTGCTCTGTAATTTGTGCACTTGGCAGGCTGCATGGCACTGATGGGCATCAGGAAAACACAAAGGCCCAGGCATGTGGGTGCCGTTCCAGCCATGCTACACCTTTCATACCTTTAAGCTTCTTTTTTTTCACCTTTAAGCTTTTTAACGAATCATCATTCTATGCTCAATATTTTTTTTTAGAAAGTTTGTTTGTTTTTTTAGATTTTATTTATTTGACAGAGAGAGAGAGCATGAAACAGCACAAGCAGGGGCAGCTGCAGAGGGGGAGAGAGATGCAGGCTCCCCACTGAGCAAGGAGCCCGATGGGGGGCTCGGTCTGAGAACCCTGGGACCATGATCTGAGCCGAAGGCAGACGCTTAACTGACTGAGCCACCCAGGCGCCCCTCAACATTGTTTTTTAATGTTCCTTCTTCACCATTCCCAAGTGGTGTGCACAGTATTAGATGCTAAGGATACTTTTAGACCTGATTATTAAATGCAGGCTTGTTAGCTCCCCATAATATGGATGTATTTGTGCTCTGTGTCAATCACTGCTGGCCCCAGTCCCCGGAATGACATCATTAGAAAATGTATCAGAGCTGTCATCCAGAGCTGTGCTTTTGGAAATTATCTTTATAAATAACATTTAGAAAAGGCAAAATTATGATTTGAAGAAATAATGGCTCCATAGAGGTAATGGCTTCCTTAAGGAACACAAGGTTTATATCCCAAATTTATTATCTTCTGCTTATTTTCCACTTGCACACCTGCTTTCCATCCAACCATAGACACACACACCCTCCTCTTTTTCTTCTCCCTACCTTTTACTTGTTATTTCTTCTTTTTCCTCCTTTTTTCCTCTTGTCTGTGTGACCAAGTTTTGTGTGTTCTTTATGACTGCAGTTCAGAGTTTATCACCACCACTGGCAAGCCTTCCTTGATTTTCCAGTTTTCTTACCCAGCAGATGTGTTTCCAGAATTTGTTTTCACTGTACCGTATTAGTCTTCTTATGGTCCTGGGTCACTTGCTAGGCTGTGCATGTTTTGGGAGAAAAGGTTTGTCTTTCTTCTCTAAGCCGGTGTTCATAACACCATTCCTGGAACATCATGATGTGTCCCTTCCATCTGCTGCACATTGACGGAACGCCTACTCCTGCCAAGTTCTACACTGGGCACCATGGGAGATGGAGAAATGAGCACCAGCTTCTATTAGAGAGAAGTACTGGTTCTCAGCAGCATTTTAGCCAACCTGATAACAAGTCACAAATCGTGACCCAGTATTTCTGTGGATTTGCATCATTTATACTGTCAGTACTTGTCATCATCAATTTTTTTAAATGTTCACAAATACATGCACAGCTAACATTAGTTCCAAATATTATAAAGTTTTAAGCGCCATGATCAAAAGCATCTATATTCAAAAGCAATTGGATCATAAAAAGTGAACATAAAATTTACAAAGCTGCCTCATCCTGAATAAAGACTAATTACTATGTTGAGTTCTAATGACTATTGCTTTCCAACCCCATAAATCATATACAAATAAGAGAGAGTTTTTAAATGTAAGTGAACTCTAATTGGGTCTCAACAGAAAGAAAAATAGATCTTTAGTAGCTCTGTGAAATCTCTGAGCACATAAAGCACCAGCCAGTGTTTCCCATGGATTTTTGGGGTCTGTGCCTTTTACAGATGCTGTAAAGACTGAATTCAGAGAACAAACCTGAGCCAGAGGAACCTGTTTGATTTCATTCTTCTATATAATTTGAAAAATAAAAACAAAAATAAATTAAGTTCCTAATTTTGTCATTCAGTGTATTTTTCTTTTTATTGAAAAAGGCTGACATTCCATAATGTAAGCCATAAGAAAACAAGGGTCTGGACAGAGTACCATGGAGGAGGGGCAGTTGGTCTGTGTTTATTCCCAGTAATGGGACTCTTTTGCTATGCAAATGACTTTTGAGTTAAAAGTAAGACAGGTTGAGGAATATTTTGTGCAAACATAAACAGAAGCACTGAAATAGAAGATAATTGTTACTTATTAAGGTGCTTAGAATAGGGCTGAATGAAGTAAACCAGAACCCATCACCAAATAAGCTGGAGGGAGGATTTGGTACCTGTTTATGACTTCCTCTGAGAGTTTTCAAGGTTGTTTTTGAATAAGAAATGAATTGAGCCCTAGAAAACCATCATAGCTGAGTGGATCTGGGAAAGCTCAGTGCATTGCAGTTACTGACTGATGAGAAATTCTCAAATAGCTGAGTTTTTTTTTTTTTTATTTTTTAAGGATAGCTGATTCTTTTCGGTTCTAATCTATCCTCACCTTGCCCAAGATAGAAGTAGAAACAACCTTAATGTTTAACTTTGCCATGGAAATTGACTTTATCTTCCATGGGGCTTGCCATTCTTTTAGTATAAATGTTTCCTTTTTCCAAGAAGCTTAAAAATATAAGATTTTTAAATTTTTATTTTAGAGACATTTCATTAAATTTAGCATTCAGTTGTGCATGCAGTGATTTGAGGACAAGCTCCGGACAATTGAGTTTGGCATCAGAGTAGCCACAAATTGGTTTTTAGTGTTTTCTCTGTGAAGTCTGGCTAAGTAGGACTGTCATGCAGATATATGCCTTCATCCAAAGGGCTTTATTTGTATATGGTAGGTGTTACAGGAAAGATGCAAAGCATGGCTGCTACTCTACAGGGAAATTCATATTACAGTTAGATTAGAGGGAAGATCTATGTAAAATGACTGATAACTAAATGTCCAACCAAGTTAAACAAACTATATTCTCTTTACATGTAAAATTAGTGTAAAATAATAATGTATATGTTATAATTTTTGATGTATAAAAATGAAATACAAGAAAAAATCTTAGACAATCCCTAGAACAAAATAGACAACGGCTATTTTAATACTATTGATTATACTCATACAATAACTAACATTTATATCTGTAACAATAATTATTAAAATTATCATGATCAACTCTTAAATAGTTGCTTGCATTATATATGTTTAAGCATGGGTGAGATAAAAGAAGTATTTTTCATATATCAAAAATACTGTTCACTCATTCAATTAAAAAAATCAAAAAAATATTGATTGAGCCCCCCCACTATATGCTAGGCATTTTTTTCTCAACACAGGGTATATCTTAGGAAAAAATACAAGTAAAGTTCAGTTTTCATGGAGCTTACAATTAAATGGATAAAGAAAATCACTAAACAAGTTAAAAATATATGAATTAAGAAAAGAGCAGGATGGTGATAAGTACTCTAAAAACTAATTATTTGAAAAAAAACAGACCCTTCTATAGTGTCTAACCAAAATCTATGTAAAGAATATTTTTATATAGTGACTCAGAATCAGTTTGTATGACTGAAACAATATTTCCCCTAAGTATATTGAATAATACTCATATTTTCTGTTTTGGACTCTTCCATTTTATTAAATATCTGCCTTCATGGAACTTACATTCTAGTGTAGGGAGATAGGGAATAAATAATAAATATTAACAATAAGCAAAATGTTACAAGGTGATAAGCCCTGTGTGGGGAGAGGGAAGAGCAGGGTAAAGGGGTCAGGAATATGTATAAGTGAGGCCAGGGCCTCACAGTTTTTAACATGACTATCAGAGAACTCTTTAAACAGGTGGTATTTGAGCAAAGCCTTGGAGGATTTGTGGGGTGGGGTTAGGATTGTTGGGGAGCCATGTGTATATCCAGAGAAAAGCAGTCCAGGCAGAGAAAACTGAGAATGGAAAGTCTGAGACAGATGTATCTTTGTGGTTTGAGAACTGTTAAGGGAAGCATTGTGACTGGACCCCAGTTAGAAGGGGGAATGGGGTAGGTGATGAGGAAAAATAAGTAATGAAAGTCATAGGACCCTACAATCACAATAAAGACATTGCCTTCTAGTCTGGGTAAGATAAGGAGTCATTGAAGTGCTTTGAGCAGGGGAGTGATTGATCTGATTTATACTGATTTATAGCAACTGATCTGTTTTATACTGATTTATATGATTTATACATCTGATTTGTTTATAACAGGATTGTTCTAGATGCTCTGGTAAGAATAATCTATAAGGTGCTAAGGATAGAAGAGTAGTAGTTAGGAGGCTATTGAAATAATCTGGAGAGAAATGTTGGCTGTTTGGATGAGTGTGCTAATAATGAAATTGATGGAGGTAAAGAAACAGTTGGACTCAGCATATATTTTGAAAGGGGTGCATAAAAGTATGTCATACCTACTAGAAATAGAGTATGAGACAAAAAGACATGGGGTGGTTCTAAGATTTTTGTGCCAATCATCTGGAAGTAGAGGCTTGCTACTACTTGAGGTGGGAAGTTATGGAAGAAACAGGTTTAGAAGAGAGGATCATGAATTCGGTCTTGGGCATATTAAAGTTTGAGGTTATTAGGCATCTAAGTAGAGATGTTGAAAAAGTAATTATATAAAGCAGACTGCAGGTGAGGGAAGAAGACCAATCTGGAGATAGAAATTAGGAATTGGTGTACATTTAGATAATATACTGGGTTCAGTAGTGTCCCTCCAAATTCACCTCAGAACGTCAGAATGTGATTTTATGTAGAAATAGTGTCTTAACGCAGCTAATTAGTTAAGATATTAAGTCATGCTGGATTAGAGTGGATTCTAAATCCAATGACTGGTGTCTTTATAAGAAGAAGGGATAATGATACATAGACTCATAGACATATGGAGACACATAGAGAGAAAGACATGTGACATGACAGTAGAAGTAGAGATTGAAATGATGCAGCTATAAGACAAGGAGCACCAAAGATTGTCAGGTCCCAGCAGAAACTAGGAAGAGGCAGGAAAGATTTTCCCCTAGCATCTTCATGAGAAGTTTGGAAATGCTGACACTTTGCTTTCAAATGTCTGGCTTCCCAAACTATGTGTAACACCAATTCTAAGAAACCAAAAAGAGAATATTGGAAACATAACACTGGATGAGATTGTCAAGGCAGTGAGTTTTGATAGAGAAAAGTCCAGAGATTGAGACTTGGGACTTCAACATTAAGAGGGCAAGGAGAAATAGAGGAATCAGTAATGAAGAGGGAGAAGGATGGCCAGTGAAGAAGGAAGGAAACTAGGAAAGAGAATGTTCTGGAAGCTAAATGAAGAGTTTTACAGAGAAGAGAGTGACCTGTCTAGAATGTTAAAGAGATTTAAGATGGGGATTTTGAGTGGAAAATTGGATTTAGCAACATGAAGGTCATTAATGACCTTAGCAATAGAAGTTTTAGTAGAGACCCAGGGGTGAAATCTTACTGGAAGGAGTTTAAAAATAAATGGGAGAGAGGAATTGGAGACAGGAAATATAGATATAGCCACAGAAGTTTTATTACAGATTAGAAGAGAACAGAGAAGTATGGCAATGGCTAAAGTTAAAAAGGTTGAAGTGTTTTCTTTTCATTTTTCCCCTTTAATATAGGAAAAATGCTAATGGAAATGAAGTAGTACAGAAGATGAAACAAAAAATTGTAAAGGAAGGGGGATGTTGCCTGAGTGATGTCTTCAAGTACATGAGGAGGATGAGAAGGAATGCATAAAATGATATTAGGTGGAATCATAAACAGTTTATCTAAGTTAAATAATATAAGGTAGAACATATGGGTTTAGAAATTGATAGGTTAGTAAATATGGTGTCAGGACATTGTGGGAGTTCTTTTCTGGTTGCTTCAGTTTTCTTGGAGGAGCAGGAGACATCAGCTGAGGGTGGGGAAGAAGGCAGAGTTGGGGGCCAGAAGATAGAAGAGAAGACATTAAAGAACTGTCTGAGGCAGGAGGTACACTGACTTAGTAAATGCACTGAAAGAGAGGACATAAGAAAGACCCACTTGAAGTTGGGGATGAATATAAAGTGGCCTACGAGCAATCTGCATGATTTGTATTGTCTTCTGCCAGCTAAACTGGGCAGGAGTAGAGAAAGCATAGGTTGTGTTTTAATAGTTACAATTCTACCAAGCAAATATGTCCCTTCAGTAAAGAGTAGCCAAGGGATTTAAGACCCTGTCGGAGAGGATGATTTACAGTGATGGACCAGGCAGTTTGAGCTGGGTCAGGAGAAAAAAGAGGATGTGAAGGGGATGAGAAACACCAAGTAGTTAGGAAGATTAATTCTTACACCAGAGATTATGGAAATATAGGCATTAGAAGAGGGAATCAGATGAGCACTGGGTGTTATATGCAA
>NW_027397064.1:105000638-105003200 GCF_003265705.2 Callorhinus ursinus
AAGAAAGAAAGAAAGAAAGAAAGAAAGAAAGAAAGAAAGAAAGAAGAAAGAAAGAAAGAAAGAAAGAAAGAAAGAAAGAAAGAAAGAAAGAAAGAAAGAAAGAAAGAAAGAAAGAAAGAAAGAAATAGTAAAAAAAAAAAAAAAGGAGCCAGAAAGGGAGAAGGCTGTATTAAAAGAGTGAGAGGCTTTAATTGTAATTATGGAGGGGTTGAAATTATTAGCAATAACAAATACTGAGTTCTGTTTACTGATTCCATGATGCAGTAATCAATCATGACAACAGTTTGGAAAACCTTGTTACATGGAGGTGCTAAGGTAAGGATGTATGGGTATAAAAGGTATGGTTGTATGGATCACATCAGATCCATGAGTGAGGAGAGAACTTTTGGCAAAGATCTGTAAGAGGAACATTACAGGTAGAGAGAAAATCAGGTGTAAGACTCTAACACAGGAGTAAACTTGTCACATAGGAGATCATAAAGTACGTCAATAGTAGTTGGAGCTTAGTGAGCAAGGGCAAATGTGGAATGCAATAAAAACAAAGAAGTATAGAAGAAGATCATATAAGATTTGAAGGCCATGACAAATACTTTGGATTTTATTGTAAGTGTATTGGGGAGCTATTAAAATATTTTAATCAGTGACATCAAAATTTCAAAAGCTTATTTGACTGATGTATAGAGAATGGATAGTGTGGGGACAAGAAGTAAGACTAGAATATGGGAGATGACTTTAGATGTGTTGCAGTAGTCCAAGTGAGAGTCAGTCATAGATTAAATGAGAGTGTGGTGGTTGAGCTGGAAAGAAATGTGGAGATGCAGGATTTACTTTGTAGAGACCAGATGGTTGCTGATGACTTGTGTGTGCATCTTGTATGCAGGGGTGCTAGTGAAGGAAACCAACAAAACAAGGATGACTCCTATAATTTTTTTTAAAGTTTTTATTTATTTATTTATTTGACAGAGAGACAGAGAGCACAAGTAGGCAGAGCGGCAGGCAGAGGGAAAGGGAGATGCAGGCTCTCCGCTGAGCAGGGAGCCGGATGTGGGGCTTGATCCCAGGACCCTGGGATCGTGACCTGAGCCTAAGGCAAACGCTTAACTGACTGAGCCACCCAGGCACCCCTGACTCCTAGAATTTTGACATGAGCAACCAGTAGATGGGTGGTGCCACTGGGTGGGGCAGTGGAGATAGAACAGAAGCTAATTGGTGAGAATGGTCTGATTAGTAGAAGCTGAAGGTGTACAGGAAGCCACACAAGTCTGGGAGTGATAGGGACTGATAGGGAATGGAAAAGATTCAACATTGTAGAAGAGCTCCTGCTTTCAATGTGAAATGATAAAGAAAGAAACTGACAATAATCTATGGATAGAAATACAAGAATGGACTCTACAGCGTTGGTCTAGTACCTCCATGGGTGTCTCTTTTGATCTTATGAGACCTGGTCATGCTCATGGAAGACCCTTTAGATCTGGCATGCACACTGGATGTGCAGGCTAATTTTCTTAAGATACTACTTTTGTACATCAGACTAGTCACACATGTGTCTAAAGTCCTTTATGGGACGTGTCTTTACAAGAACAAGTCTAGATTCTTTGTCATTCTAGTGTGAGCTTCTCTACCTGGCCTCTCTACTAATCTCTTCCAAGTTCTCACTCAAGGTACAGGTCTCAAATTTTCCATCTTTCAAAATGAGAAAGTTGGTTAGGTGCATGGCTGCTAATATTCTCATCAGTGCTAATGGCCTACAGTTTTACTGCTTCAAACATGGTAAATTTCAGCAGCATTGTTCTTAAATCTCTACAACTGCCTAAGCATATCACCTTATATTTTGTTCTGTTTTATCTTCCTAGCTAACTTCTACCTTCCTGCAGCAAACCTCTTTCTCTGAAAAATACTTTATTACCTCAACCCTTTAACTGCTAATTGTTTTTGTTTTTGTTTTCAGATTTTATTTAAGTTCTAGTTAGCTAATATACAGTGCAATATTGGTTTCAGGAGAATTCGGTGATTTGTCACTTACATACATCATCATTTTGAATTCACCAAACGTGTATTCTGTATGTTCTGTCAAATCATTTACCTTTCCCTTTGCTCCACCATCCACTTCTCTGTCCATCCACTCATCCATCTAACCCACCACACATCTCTTTGGAGTCAGAGTGCTATATTGGAAGGAACATATACTTTAAAATTCTTTACCTCTGAGTTTGAATCTTCTTCTCCTTCTCTAGTATTTTCTTCTTCTCCTTCTTCTCTTCTTCTTCTTCTTATTTATTTGTGTAGCTGTTTACCTCCCTGAAAATCTATTTCCTGATATGAGGATTTGATTAAAAAATATCAATATCTTGGGGCACCTGGGTGGCTCAGTCAGTTAAGCATCTGAATCTCAGCTAAGGTCTTGATCTCAGAATCTTGAGTTCAAGCCCTTCATTGGCTTCACACTGGGCATGGAGCCTACAAGAAAGAAAGAAAGGAAAAAAAAGAAAGAAAGAAAAAAAAGAAAGAAAGAAAGAAAGAAAGAAAGAAAGAAAGAAAGAAAGAAAGAAAGAAAGAAAGAAA